>NC_079444.1:2854768-2882268 GCF_903798145.1 Danio aesculapii | reverse complement strand
AGACAGACAAATACAGACAGACAGACAGACATATAGATAGACAGATACAGACAGAGAGACAACAGTCGGACAGACATATAGACAGACAAATACAGACAGACAGACAGACAGACATATAGATAGACAGATACAGACAGAGAGACAACATAGACAACAGACAACAGAAAGATATAGACAGACAGAGACAACGGTCAAACAGACATATAGGCAGACAAACAACAGTCGGACAGACAGACAGACAGACAGACAGACAGCTACAGAGACACAGACAGACAACAGTCGGACAGACATATAGATAGACAGATACAGACAGAGAAACAACATATAGACAACAGACAATTGCAGACAATAGACAGACAACTGAAAGATACAGACAGACAGACAGAAACAGACAGATAAGCAGACTGACAGACAAACAGACAGACAGACAGACAGACAGACAGACAGACAAACATACAGAGAGAGAGACAACAGTCGGACAGACATATAGACAGACAGACAAACAGACATATATATAGACAGATACAGAGAGACAATGTATAGACAACAGAAAGATATATACAGGGAGACAACAGTCATATAGACAGACGAAGACAAACAGACAGAGAGACAACAGTCGGACAGACAGATACAGACATACATACAGAGAGAGAGACAACAGTCAGACAGATATATAGACAGACAGAAAGACAGACAGACAACGGTCGGACAGACATATAGACAGACAGACAACAGCCAGACATATTAACAGACAAATACAGACGAATAGACAGAGAGACAACAGTCAGACAGACAAATACAGACAGACAGATGGACAGTGAGACAACAGTCAGACAGGCAGACAGATACAGACAAATAGACAGACAGATACACACAGATAGACTGATACAGACAGACATTCAAAGAGAGAGAGACAACAGTCGGACAGACATATAGACAGAAAGATACAGAGAGACAACAGTCGGACAGACAGACAACAGTCAGACAGACATGCAAACAGATAGAGAGACAAACAGATACTGACAACAGAGACAGACAGTCAACCGAAAGATACAGACAGACAGACAGATACAGATAGACATACAGACAGACAAATAGATGCAGACAAACAGATACAGATAGACAGACAGACAGTTGGTGTGGCGCTCTGAGTTCCCTGTGTTCTCTAAGGCTGTTTTTCTGGGTCAAGGTCTGAAACGCTGGCTCCAGACGAGAAGCTTTTTCTATCTGTGAGGGTTATCTGACTGTCAGCGGTTTGGCACAAGGACAACTCACAAGAGTTCAAGTGTGTGTGTGTATGTGTTTGGACGCATGTGTGTGTGACTGTGATAGTGATCATGCTTGGCAGGGCTGGCAGTCGCAGCGGGTCACGGTTCTGGTCCACAGCTAATTGTTGAGCTGATAAACCTGCCCTGTTCCTCTCAGATACTGTCCGATGGGAAGCTCTCCGCACGTTTCCCCGTGTTGCTCTGCGTCTCTAATAGAGGCCGAATGTCCCCATTTTAAAAACGCCGCTCCATGTGTTTTCATTTTTCCGTTCAGGAGACCATTGTTCCCCTCATTCACCGCATTCACAGGAGGCCAGCGTTTACTGTGATTCACCACGGTTTAATGGTGTTGTTACGCTCCAGACTCAGAGTGGAGAGGTAAATCACTGATAAAATATACCATTAAATAATTAGTGGGTCTCACCGAGGTAAAATGTCAGTATTAATGATGCTCAGGCTTCAGGGCTTGTGTAAATGTGAATCTAATTTATGATTTTCACCTTCTGAGCTGGATCTTGAACATAGGGGTTTTGCTCTGGTTACTTTTTCCTTCGTTAAATGTTTAAAACACTCCTGAAACTGACCTCGGGTTAATGTTCTGTAGGATGCGAACGGTGGCCCAGACAGGAGGTCAAGTCAAGGTCGACGCTGCTCATCAATTAGCAGGTGATTATAGGATGGTGACACACAGGTGTGATTTTAGGACGTACGCGAGATGAAAAGCAGCCAGACTTTACCCAGAGGCTCCATGTGCTAATGCAGTCTCACCTATTCACCGGCGTCTCCTCGTTCCCCCAACACTTACACACCGCCGATAGACAGGGACCTGTTATATTGCTACTGGTATTGACGTGATGTCACTGCACATCCCGACAAGGTCCGCGGGACAGCGAGACCCGGCCCGGGCCCTCATCATCCTCCTCCTGTGTAAATAATTGATGTCTGCCGGTCGCTGTTAAGAATAGAAAAGGTATTCGCGGGAGCCGAGTGCCACTGCAAATGGCCTCGCGCCTCCCTCTCTCGCGGGACAGAGATGTGAACGTGATCTGCAAACATGGGACAAGTAGAGGCTCCTTCATCTGCAGTGCTGGAGAGACACATACTGATATATAGTTTGATATGTTAGGTATACGGTACATCCAGGAGGTTGTTATTGCAGAATAAAGTCCGACAGGTTTATTGGAAGCTTGACGCAGAGCATGGCTGTGTAAAACTGAAGGATTGTACTTTATCCCACTTATACTAGTCACAAAATATTAAATTTTTTATTTCTAATTCTTTAATTAAAGCCAAAAGCCAAAGCTGACAGAAACTAAAACAGCTGATGGAGTATACACTAACCTGCGCATTATTCAGACACTAGATGGCGCCAAACAGTCAAAAACACAAAGCTGACAGAAACTAAAACAGCTGATGGAGTATACACTAACCTGCGCATTATTCAGACACTAGATGGTGCCAAACAGTCAAAAACACAAAGCTGACAGAAACAGCTGATGGAGTATACACTAACCTGTGCATTATTCAGACACTAGATGGAGACAAACAGTCAAAAACACAAAGCTGACCGAAACAGCTGATGGAGTATACACTAACCTGTGCATTATTCAGACACTAGATGGCACCAAACAGTCAAAAACACAAAGCTGACAGAAACAGCTGATGGAGTATACACTAACCTGTGCATTATTCAGACACTAGATGGAGACAAACAGTCAAAAACACAAAGCTGACCGAAACAGCTGATGGAGTATACACTAACCTGTGCATTATTCAGACACTAGATGGTACCAAACAGTCAAAAACACAAAGCTGACAGAAACAGCTGATGGAGTATACACTAACCTGTGCATTATTCAGACACTAGATGGAGACAAACAGTCAAAAACACAAAGCTGACCGAAACAGCTGATGGAGTATACACTAACCTGTGCATTATTCAGACACTAGATGGCACCAAACAGTCAAAAACACAAAGCTGACAGAAACAGCTGATGGAGTATACACTAACCTGTGCATTATTCAGACACTAGATGGTACCAAACAGTCAAAAACACAAAGCTGACAGAAACAGCTGATGGAGTATACACTAACCTGTGCATTATTCAGACACTAGATGGAGACAAACAGTCAAAAACACAAAGCTGACCGAAACAGCTGATGGAGTATACACTAACCTGTGCATTATTCAGACACTAGATGGCACCAAACAGTCAAAAACACAAAGCTGACAGAAACAGCTGATGGAGTATACAATAACCTGTGCATTATTCAGACACTAGATGGCGCCAAACAGTCAAAAACACAAAGCTGACAGAAACTAAAACAGCTGATGGAGTATACACTAACCTGCGCATTATTCAGACACTAGATGGAGACAAACAGTCAAAAACACAAAGCTGACAGAAACTAAAACAGCTGATGGAGTATACACTAACCTATGCATTATTTAGACACTAGATGGCGCCAAACAGTCAAAAACACAAAGCTGACAGAAACTAAAACAGCTGATGGAGTATACACTAACCTGTGCAATATTCAGACACTAGATGGCACCAAACAGTCAAAAACACAAAGCTGACAGAAACAGCTGATGGAGTATACACTAACCTGCGCATTATTCAGACACTAGATGGAGACAAACAGTCAAAAAACGCGACATGACAGACAAGCAGATACATATGAATGTAGATGTAAGTATATAGATGTGAACGTATTCACTGACGCTTAAGATGATTCGACTTTTCTCACTGTTGATTTTAATCCATTAACGTGCATTTACTAATGAGACTTTATTGTAAAGTTTTACCTGTTGTACTTTGTCCTACTTTAGCAATTTAATTGGATTGAAATATTTGTTTACTCTGAACATGTATATCCAATACACTAGTATTTATTGTTATTATAAGTAACCTTTATAGTCAGTATCGTATTCCGTATCAATATAATATCCCGTATACCATGATAAAAGCTTCAGCAATTAATCGCAACAAGAACATTTGGGGAAATTCGGGAATGGGGACAATGCTGGGGTGAATCTGTGTTTGATGAGGAGGACAGCGGTGAGGTGAGGTGAAGTCTGACTCTGATGAAAGCCAGCCATAATCACAGTGGACGCTCGCCGTCTGCAGACAAATGTAGGGAATTAAATACAGCAGACTCCCTGAGCTGAACACCACAGATGCAGTGCTGTGGGAAACAACTCTCCACACTCAGATTGAGTCTGAACTTTAGTGAACACAAACACACTTCTGGCTGCTCAGTTGATTCATGTATCAGACAGAGTGTGTTTAAACTGAAGTGGCAGCATCTTGATGTGGATATCTGTCCATCTATCTATCCATCCATACATACATTCATCCATTCATCAATTCATCAGTCTATCCATCCATCCATACATACATACATCCATCCATCCATGCATCCATCCCTAGATACATTCATCAATACATCAATCTATTCATCCATCCATCCATCCATCCATCCATCAATTAATCAGTCTATCCATCCATCCATCCATACATCCATCCATCCATGCATCCATCCATCTATACATTCATCAATACATCAATCTATCTATCCATCCATCCATCCATCCATTAATACATCAGTCTATCCATCCATCCATCAATTCATCAGTCTATTCATCCATCCATCCATACATCCATCAATACATGCATCCATCCATCGATACATTTATCAATACATCAATCTATCTATCCATCCATCCATCCATCCATCAAAACATCAGTCTATCCATCCATCCATCCATCCATCCATCCATCCATCCATCCATCCATCCATCCATCAAAACATCAGTCTATCCATGCATCCATCCATCTATACATTCATTAATACATCAATCTATCTATCCATCCATCCATCCATCCATTAATACATCAGTCTATCCATCCATCCATCAATTTATCAGTCTATTCATCCATCCATCCATCAATACATGCATCCATCCATCGATACATTTATCAATACATCAATCTATCTATCCATCCATCCATCAAAACATCAGTCTATCCATCCATCCATCCATCCATCCATCAATACATCAGTCTATCCATCCATCCATTCATCCATCAATACATAAATCTATCCATCCATCCATACATCAATACATCAGTCTATCCATCCATCCATCCATCCATCCATCAATACATCAATCTATCCATCCATCCATCAATACATCAATCTATCCATCCTTCCATCAATACATCAAAATATTATTCTATCCATCGATTCATCCATCCACCATCAATACATCAATCTATCCATCCATCCATCAATACATCAATCTATCCATCCTTCCATCAATACATCAAAATATCATTCTATCCATTGATTCATCCATCCACCATCAATACATTAATCTCTCTATCCATCCATTCATTTCTCAAACCATCAGTCCATCATACATTCATCAATACATTAAGCTATCCATCCATCCATCCATCCATCCATCCATCCATCCATCCATCCATCCATCTATCAATACATTAGTCTATCCCTCCATCCATCCATCTATCCATCCATCCACCCATCCATCCATCAATACGTCAATCTGTCCATCTATTTGTCAATTCATCAGTCTATCCATCCATCCACAGTTCATCAATTCATCTGTCTTTCCATCCATCCAACAATACATCAGTTTATCCATCCATCCATCCATCCATCCATCCATTCATCAATTAATTTGTTTATCTATCCATCAGTCTATCCATCCATCAATTTATCCATCCATCAATACATCCATCAATGCATCAATTTATCTATCCATCTATCCATCAATTCATCTGTCTATCTATCCATCAGTCTATCCATCCATCAATTTATCCATCCATCCATCCATCCATTCATCAATTCATCTGTCTATCTATCCATCAGTCTATCCATCCATCAATTTATCCATCCCTCCATCAATCCACCCATTTATACATACAGCAATATACCAGTTTATTCATCCATCTATCCATCCATTCATACACCGATCTATCAATACGTTAGTCCATCCATCCACCAATCCATCAATATATCGTCCATCAGTTCATCTGTCTCTCCTTCTACAATCTATCCATCCATCAATCCCTTCATCAATTTATCCATCCAATCCACAACTCCGTTTATCTGTCAGTCCATCTGTCCATCTATCTAATAATCAATCCATAAATCCATCCATGTATCCATCTCTCATCCATCTAATCAACTAATCTAATCAGTCCATTAATCCATCAATCCGTCCAGCGATGCTATTTTTATTCTGAATCCTTCTGTTGTTTCATCATTCTTCTGTTCGATCATTCTGTAAGTGTTTTGTTGTTCTTTCATGCTGCTCTTTTATCAGTTTTACTACTTGTCTGTCTTTCTTTTCTGCCATTTTATTATTTTGTAATGAAATAAACCAGATCCCAGAAAATCCCCAAGCCTAATGTCTAGTCACTTAATGATTTGAAGCCCTGCATTATGCTTATTTTTCTGGTTATACTATTATGAATATTCCTTATCAAGCCTCTTTAATTAAGTAAAAATAATCAGAGATTTAGTTAGAGATTGAATGAATGTGTTCAGTACAGACATGCGGTATTAATGTTATTTGTGCCGATCTTAAAAGGGTCTTAAAAAGCCTGAACAATTTGATTGTAAATCTCTGCAGATATCCCCTTACATTAATTCATTTACCAGACACTTTTATCCCAAGCAAATTCCTATTCTTTCAGCCAACTTGCAGGGACTTTATTTAATCTATACATGTAATTAAAAAGTAATTAATATTACGTATTACTAATTAATATTACACAGTAGAAAAGATATTGTGTAGGAGAAAATATTTTCAAAGTAAATGCTTTTGTTTCTGCACTGCATGTCTGTTGCTTCAGTATGTACAGCGTATGTGTGTATATAACCAGGATGTCTTGAGGAACACATAATCCAGATATTGCCACTAGCATTTGTTTGTGTTTGATCCATCTATACATTTCTATCATCTTCATCCTCGTTGCTGTCCTGCACTGATAGCTGATGTCTTTTCTTCAGTGACCTATATGTGACTATGATCGCTAAATTCCCTGTTTGATTAAATAGATTACATGAGCTGGATTCACTGGTCAGATGCACACCGTTGACACCTGCTGGTTACAAGGGGGTGATGTCAATGAAGAGCATTATCAAAGTATGGTTATCACAAATATAGTTATCGTGCTTGGTGTGAACGGGCCTGATGTCTCAATCGCCCAATCCTACAGGCTCGCAGTGTTAAATTTCAATATCTGTAAACCTTTCGAAGAGTATTTAAAGATCTATCTTTAAACAGTTGGTAATACCATAGGAGAGAATGATAGAAAATACTAGGAAGTTATGCAAGTCAGGCTGGCAAATTGAAATATAGTAAAAGTACCTCAGGTATCCATTGCTAGTTTTGTTGTCTTTGTTTGAAAATGCTTTGGAAAATAAGTTGTGTTTTTATTCCACTACTCTGACTATGATCACTAAATTTGCTGATTAAATAGATTACACGAGCTGGATTCACTGGTCAGATGTGCAAGTAGCACACTGAGGACACCTCCTGGTTACAAGGGGGTAAAGTCAAATGATCTCAAATATATTTATTATTATTGTGCTTGGTGTGAACGGTCTTGGAGCCCCAACCGCCGGATCATATTCAGCTGGTCAATTGAAATATAACAAGAAAAGCACTTCAGGTATCTAGTGCTAGTATCGTTGTTAATGTTTTAAAATGCTGCGAAAAATAAGTTGTTTTTATTCCACTACTCTGACTATGATCACTAAATTAACTGAATAAATAGATTACACGAGCTGGATTCACTGGTCAGATGCGCTAGTAGCACACTGAGGACACCTGCTGGTTACAAGGGGGTAGTGCCAAATGACAAGCATTATCGAAATATATTTAGATAACAGGCCTGATATCTCAATCGCCAATCCTACAGGCTTGCGGTGTCTGTAAAACTCAGTATCTGTAAATCTTTTGAACGAGTATTTAAAGATAGTGACTATCACGGAAACAATTGGTTATACCATGGGTGAGAATGATAGAAGATACAAGGAAGTAATGCAAGTGAGGCTGGCAAATTGAAATATGATAGCAAAAGCACCTCAGGTATCCATTACAAGTTTCGTGTGTCTTTGTTTTTCCACCTTTGAAAATGCTGTGAAAAATAATTTGTGTTTTTGTTCAACTACACTGACTATGATCACTAAATTTGCTGATTAAATAGATTACAAGAGCTGGATTCACTGGTCAGATACGCTAGTAGCACACTGAGGACATCTGCTGGTTACTGGGGTAATGATAAATGGAATGCATCAATTTAAAATGTAGTATTTATCGTTATCATGCTTGGTGTGAACGCGCCTTAGGTAGTCTGTATCCCCTGATCCTACAGGCTCAGGATTAGGGCTGCACAATATATCATTTCGGCATCGATATCGCAATGTGCGAATCTGCAGTAGTCACATCGCAGGATTTGCTATTTTAAGTTGGAATTACAATGAACCATAAAATACAGTTCAGAACGTTTGGTTTGTGGAGTCGTTGCATTATTATGTGTCCAATATCGAGCTGCCCTAATCAGGATATAAAACTCAGTATCTGTAAAACTCACGGTTTGTCTTTCTGCTCATTTCTCTGCAGATGATGATTATCTGGGACTGGGAGAACTCCCAGAGACATTCCCGTCGGACCCGCCGGAGCCGCTTCCACACTTCCTAATGGAGCCGGAGGAGGCTTATATTGTCAAAAACAAGCCTGTGAATCTGTACTGCAAAGCCACGCCAGCCACGCAGATCTACTTCAAGTGCAACAGCGAGTGGGTCCATCAGAAGGAGCACACAGTGGAGGAGCGCGTGGACGAGACCTCCGGTTAGTGCACTTATTATAAATTATTAATGTTAATAAGTGTAAATACACCTATATTATAAGCTTATTTAATATAATTATTATTACTTATTTATTATAGCTTATAAACTACTATTTATTTACAGAACAACATCATTTTAGTGAACACAAAGTGCATCATTTTAGAAATGATCATCATTACATCATCATCAATATACTTTACTATCATATACGCATAATTATTATTATCAATTCTTCTTTTCGGCTTAGTCCCTTTATTAATCTGGGGTCGCCACAGCGGAATGAACCGTCAATTGATCCAGCACTTGTTTTACGCAGCAGATGCCCTTCCAGTCCTACACTGGGAAAATGACCACTATCATATATATATATATATAAATATACGATTACATATAAGAATATGAAGTATCGTATCGATTCACAATAGGGCTGAACAATTTATTGCATAATTATAATTAGCGCGATAATAGTGTATGCAATATATGGCAGACGTGTGATAAATTACATTTATTTTATGCATTGCTTGGCTATCTAAATTTGACCAATCAGATGAGGTTGTAGTATATTTTGCCCCACCTCCTCAGTACTTGCTGTTCTGCTATTGGCTGCGAAGGCAAACCCAGAGCTGAAAACGAAGACTAATGGGCGGAGTCGAGACCAGAGAGAGGAAAATAACAACAGCCAATCAGAGTCCGAATATCTGCGCGGGTTTTCACTTACTCATAGTGTTTTCAAGATTAAACCTTAACACACCTTAACACAGTTTATTTAGTCTAAATTAGATTTAATTACATCTGAAAAATATCCTTTACCTGTTTATTTGAATACTATTAAATAAATTTCAGGGCAACACGGTGGCTCAGTGGTTAGCACTGTGGCCTCACGGCAAGAAGGTTGCTGGTTCGAGCCTCGGCTGGGTCAGTTGGTGTTTCTGTGTGGAGTTTGCATGCTCTCCCCGTTTATGGCGCGGGTTTCCTCCGCAGTCCAAACACATGCGCTAGGGGAATTAGGTGAACTAAATTGGCCATAGTGTGTGTGTGTGTGTGAATGAGTGTGTATAGGTGTTTCCCAGTACTGGGTTGCAGCTGGAAGGGCATCTGCTGTGTAAAACATAAGCTGGATAAGTTGGCGGTTCATTCCGCTGTGGCGACCCCTGATTAAAGCCAAAGGAAAAGGAATAAATAAATGATTTCAAATCATAGCTAATAAAAACAGCAAGTGTTATATCATAAGGAATATCGTTATTCCAATATTGCATATTTTTCCACAGTTTGTCCATGCAGCCCTAATTCTCATGCAGTCATGTATAAATCCGTCATATTAAACTGCGGCCTGCTCTGATATGTGAAATCTGTAAGATGTATCAGTTGTGTTTTTATATCGTATTGTCGCGGCGGCTCTCGTCCCTCCGGCGTCCAGTTTTAAAGTGGGTGAAAAAATCAGACAAATGAATAATTCAGACTTTTCTAGTTTGCTCCGGCCACTTTGTAATGAGTCTGGCGTTTCTCTGGCTTGTTAAACTGCAGAAGAGAAGGCCGTAAAGCTTTGCTGCGGTGGTTTGTTTGTGACGCGGACATCATTAGGACTCTGAGCTCTGGTGTCTGACACACTTCTTTCAGCGGGTAACAATGACTCGTGGGACGGCGTGAGATTCCTCTGTGTGTCTGTCGGTGCACTTCAGCTCATCTTATCAGGTTTTGCTCTTTACTGAAGCGCTGCTGTTTCCTGTGATGACGACAGGCCGCCTCCAGCTCATTCCGCGCCTCTCAAACTAGCGGCTCTCAATCCTCATGCATATTTCGTATGTTTCTCTGACTGCTTCAGAAGTTTGTTCAATTTGAGCATAACACTGTGTTTGTAACCGTGTGGCAGCATCCCGCTCTCCCTCGTGAAGCTAATATGGTACTAACAAACTGCAATTCATCGACTGGCCACTGGGGGCTGACTCCAAAACAGAGGAAATTTCTGTTGACTCCAATGTTAAAATGGCCAACTTTACAGCAGAAAAAAAATGTGTTTACAGCCTGGTGCAAAAAAAGAGTTTAGCGCATATAGCTAATATTACCCTTCACTACATCTTTAAGAGGGTGAATATTTTTATAACTCATTTGTTTCATTTATATTAAGCCTTAAAATGCTGCATAATTAAGGGCGTGGCCACATGAGTGGCAGCTGGGTCTCTACTGCTCGCTGTCACGTCACCTCAGCTGATTCCAGGTACTGAACTCAGCATATATATCATATTTTTGCTCATGTTTTGTGTGTCTTTACACAGTCAGTTGCCCTTGTGGGATTATTTTAAGACATGCAGCCTCCAGCTCACTCTGCGTTCAGTCTAAACTAGCTTTTTTCAATCCTCATGCATATTTCGTATGTTTCTCTTACTGCTTCAGCAATTCGGTCAATTTAATTGTAGCACTATATTGTAACCTGCTAGTTCAGAAGTAATTGAAACTGCAATTCATTGACTGGCCACTGGGGACTGGCTCCAAAACAGAGCAAATTCTATTGACTCCAACATTAAAGTGGCCAACTTTACAGCAGAAAAAGGGGTGTTTACAGCCTAGTACAAAAAATATTTTGGTGTATATAGCTAATATTACTCTTCATGACAACTGTGAAGGGGTGAATTTTTTTAATAACTCATCAGTTTCATTTATATTAAGCCTTAAATTTTGACATAATAAAGGATGTGGCCACTTGAGTGACAGCTAGGATGAATCGCCATCACCTCACCTTAGCTTAGATTCCAGGTGCTAAACTCAGCAAAATATATATATCATATTTTTGCTTTTGTTTTACAGTCATTTTCCTTTTGGCATTATTTGACGACAGACAGCTTCCAGCTCACTCTGCATTCAGTCTAAACTAGCTTTTCTCAATCCTCCGCCACATATTTTGTTTCTCTTACTGCTTCAGAGGTTTATTAAATTTGACCGTAACAGTTGTAACCAAGCAGCAACCTCGCACTCTTTGTTGTGAAACTAATGGCGTCATTCTCGCTCGAAGAAATGTCTACAGTAAAGCTGTACGGGTCACTTACATATCATATGAAAAGCACTTCTCACAACACAGATGCTTTACACATATAAATACTTGTGTAGAAATGTTTATTACTAACTTTTCAATGAACATGAGTTGATTATAACTGCAGATCAATGACAAACAGCCTACTGTAACGTCTGTAATTATATTAAATAACTAAATAAATGAACCTATATAAACTCATACAGCCCCTTACAGTCTCCGATATGTTCCCAACTACAGAAGAACTACATATAGCAGACATTTCGTCCGTATTTAGGTTCAAAACAACACAAAATATAGCCTACAGTCAGTGAAAACCTCTTATCTGTGCCTGTAATCTTCAGCAGCACATGTAGCCTCTGTTAGAGAGTAATTCCGTCATTCCCGGTTCATATTAGTCCAAAAGGTGAAGATAATCAGTTAGTTAATCATGGCATTTTGTTCATGTTTGCTGAATAATAATGTGCTCTTTTTTTGCGGCTTCTCCTTTGTTTCTTCACGCTTCACTCTTGCGTTCGTCAGTGTCTGACAGGATCGGGTTTCAAAAGCACGTCAATAATCAAGCGCAGGTTGTTATCATCAGCTCGAGAAGTTTGTTACTTCAGATATAATGTTAGATGCGCGCAAGCAAGAAAGTGAAACCGCTCGCGCCTCAGACTGGCTCGTAAAAAACTACTGGGCACAGGGTAAATCTGCTCTTCTTCTTGGCTTTGTAGCTGTTCATCAAGACGACGACAAGGTTTGTTTGAGCCCAGATCGACCATGACTCGTTATTATATGTATTTAGAATTCAGCTGTAATCTCTCGCTGTGTATTTCAAACATGGCGGTTTTTTGTTTTCATTCTGGCTTGTTGCGTAAGCGAATGACGTATCTCTGTAAACCAATAGCGTTCAGCTGCGCGTGTGGCTCCGCCTTTTGGTACCCTTTCTCGTTTTTGGTACCCTTTCGAAAGGGTGCCGAAAAAGTGGTACGGTACGGTTCGGTTCGGTGCACTTTTTGACAGTGGAAACGGCCATAAAAGCATACCAAACCAAATCGTACCGTACCACTCAGTGGAAACGGGCCATAATACGAAAGTAACTGAAACTGCTATTCATCGACTGGCCACTGGGGGCTGACTCCAAAACAGAGCAAATTTCTATTGACTCCAATGTTAAAATGGCCAACTTTACAGCAGAAAAAAGTGTTTACAGCCTGGTGCAAAAAATTTTTGGTGCACATAGCTAATATTACTCTTCATGACAAACATGAAAGGGGTGAATTTTTAAACTTGTATTTCTTACATTTATCAGATAATATGGCATAAATATCCTAACATAACTATATCAAAACTGATTACTAAGAATGTAGTTTGTCAATGTTTTCATTTTTTACCCCCATATTCCAATGTTTTGCAAATGGTTGCATCTCAGTCAAATATTGCCCTGTCCTAACAAAATTATTTATGTAAAGTATACATAAAGCTTATGCATTCGGTTTCTTTTAGATTATGCCAAAAATGTACACTTATGACTGGTTTTGTGGTCCAGGGTCAATACAAAAAAATCTGGGATCAATGTTCCACAGATTATGTTGTTCTTTAATAGCTGAAAGTCATATATTTCTATGAGGATCCTGCTTCAGGTTTGAGCCACAGAGACGGATAGGTGTGAAGCAAATGGCCCATGCTGATGTATGGCCCATAGGAACTGATAGGTGTGAAGCAAATAAAGCAACAGTGTTTCTCTGTAGGCTCCACAGGGCATCATTTGCCTTGTTTATTCTAGAAATCTCAGTTTTAAAAGGGATAAAGTTCTGTCCCACAGGCAGATCTTTAGGTTGAAGGGATAGTTGTTCAGCCAAAAGTGGAGATTTACTCCCCCTCTAGTGGTTTCAGACCTTTATGAGTTCTTTCCTCTGTTAAACACTAAAGAAGATATTCTGAAGAATGTTGGAAACCTGTAACCATTGACCTCTATAGTAGGTAAAACAAATACTATGGAAGTCAATGGTTACAGGTTTCCAGCATTCTGTTCAACTGAAGAAACTCAAACAGAATAAAGTACAAATTTGTCACATTTGTTCAGTTGTTGCTCTCTAAAGAGGTCATTTATTGTCATGTAAGTCCGTGTGTGTGTGTGTGTGTGTGTGTGAATGCAGGCTTTTGTGTTGCGTCTCTCATCACTTTTTATGTCTGAATTCAGCGTTTATTGAATCTGCTGGTGTTGAGCTAGAAATGAGGTGCTGGACAATGCTTGTGTGTGTGTGTGTGTGTGTGTCCGCGGGGATTTAATATCCAGCCGTTCAATAGGGACGTGGCACTGAACGGCAGAGAGTGTGTGATTGCTACCTGTGCGCTTGCGGCGACAACTCAATTTCCCTTTTTTGGCAGCTGAATGCAGCCAATCAAAGGAGCCGTGTCGTTTGTAATGGCTTCAGAGCCCTCGGGTGTTTGATTCTCTCAGACACGCTGACCATCGGGAATCAACACACACACACTGAGACACACACACACAGATGTAAAGAAAAAAATAAACACACACAGAGAGTGAAAGAGAGACAGATACACATACACACACAAGGAAAGAGAGAAACAAACACACACAGACAGATATACATTATATATATATATATATATATATATATATATATATATATATATATATATATATATATATATATATATATATATATATATATATATATATATGTGTATGTATAAATATACTTTTCCACATTTGTTAATGTTACAGCCTTATTCCAAAATGGATTAAATTGATTTATTTCCTCAACATTCTACACACAATCCCCCATAATGACAATGTGAAAAAGAGTTTTTGAAATAGTAGCAAATTTATTAAAAATAAAAAGCTGATAAATCACATGTTCATCAGTATTCTCAGCCTTTGCTCAATACTTTGTTGATGCTCCTTTGGCAGCGATTACAGCCTCAAGTCTGCTTGAATATGATGCCACAAGCTTGGCACACCTGTCTTTGGGGATTTTGGCCCATTCCTCTTCACAGTACCTCTCAAGCTCTATCAGGTTGGATGGGAAGCGACGGTAAACAGTCATTTTTTAGATCTCTCCAGAGATGTTCAATAGGATTCAGGTCTGGGCTCTGGCTGGGCCACTCAAGGACATTCGCTGAGTTGTTGTGAAGCCACTCCATTGATATTTTGGTGGTGTGCTTTGGGTCATTGTCCTGCTGGAAGATGAAGCTTCGCCCCAGTCTGAGATCAAGAGCACTCTGAAGCAGGTTTTCATTCAGGATGTGTCTGTACATTGCTGCATTCATCTTTCCCTCTATCCTGACTAGTCTTCCAGTTCCTGCTGCTGAAAAGCATCCCCACAGCATGATGCTGGCACCACCATGCTTGTGGTGTCAAAAGCAGTGCTTATAATTTGCTTAAAAAGAAGAAGAAAAAATCTTATAGGAAGTAATACGGTGGACATTTCTAACAGCACTTGGGAAACAATAAATAATAAAAGTTTCACATGTAGGATCAATGATATTGTCTTCAACTGTGTACAGTATGTATAGTTGAGTGAGGTCAGTGCAGATTGTGACATCTGTAGTTGTTGATGTGTTACAGTAATAATGCAGTAAGTGTTCTGGTGGTGTGTCTGTGTGTGTGTGTTAATGTGAACATCTCCAGTGTTTTCTTCTCCTCAGCTCTCTCTCTCTCTCTCTCTGCTCTCCTCTCTAATTTCCTCTGATTGACAGAAAAGAACCGCAGATAGAGGCTGCTTGAGCTGGTCAATAGCTATTTGAGCTGATGGAAACTTGATCTGATGGACACACACACCACACACACACACACACACACACACACACACACACACACACACACACACACACACACACACACACACACACACACACACACACACACACACACACATACACTCTCTCTTTCTCTCTCTCTCTAACGATCTCTCTCTCTCTCTCTCTCTCTCTCTCTCTCGCTCTCTCTCTCTCCCTCTCATTGAAAAACTCACAGAAGAAGGCTATTAAAGGGGAAAAGATAGAGATTTTGAGATGTTTTATAGTCTCAGTTATATCCAGGGTAAGAATGGGATATACATTTGAGGAACTCACAGGGATTAGCTTGAATTTAAATGGAAATGGTGTGTGAAGTAAGCTTTATGTACGTTATGTGAAAAGCACATGCTATATTTTTTCGATCGCTGCATGGTGATTGAATAGTTTTGTGACTTTTTATAGTAATTGTACTTTGCTTTTTGAGATTTTAACGTTAATTAAAGAGGTTTTAAAGTTAAAGTTTCTCTCTTTCTCTCTCTCTGTCAGTCTTTTTTATTGTTTCTCACTCTGCTTTTCGTCGTGTTTGGTCAGATTAACAGTCAGTTATCAGTGCCAGCCACTAGGCTCCAGCCTGCTGTCCTCAAAAATAAAGAAATAAATACAGAAAGAGTTTGTTTCTGCGCGGGTCGAGCATTACATCATTAGCTCCACGCAGATGGATTTCAGTGGAAGCCGATGGAGTGGCTTTGTGGAGAAACACCTACTCAAATGTTCTGCTATTGATCGTGGCTCTTAAACACTCATCCCGCGTTACTGATGGCCCGTTCGGGATGCCGGATATTTATAGCGCTCCTCTGAATTATTTCCATGCGCTCGTCCAGACGGCATGAGCGATGGCACTTAAGAATGACACAGCGCAAGCAAGACGGATGGCAGTCGATTTGTTTCACAGAGCTGTGTGTTTTTTCACCCGCCGTGTTTAATTATGTCGCTTGCCACACAAAACTAGGAATGATACACACTGCGAGGTCAAGCTTTCAAAATATTAGTCAAAGATAACACATTTAGGTTTTAAATGAGGGTCTTTTATTAAGGGAAAACAAAATCTAATAGTCTATTAGTTCAATTATTATACCCACACCTGTTCACAATCAAGAAATAACTTAAATATGACCTGCGTGACAAAATGAAGTAGACCAAAAGATCCTCAAAATCTAGACATAATTATAGTTGAGTTTACTTATTGAGATCTATCAGACATGTTTGTTTTTTTACAGTAATTGTGCTGTTTATAACAGTTTAAATGTATGATACTGCGATTTCGTAGTTTTCAAATATTAGTCAGCGATAACATAAGTAAACACTTCATGCAGTTTTGAAATGAAGGTCTTTATTATTAAGGGAAAACTAAATATAATAGCCGTGTGTGAAAAAGTGTTGCCCCCCATTAAAGCAAAGCTTACCTCTGGTTTATCACACCTATTATTTAAATTATTATACCCACACCTGTTCACGATCAAGAAATAACTTAAGTAGGACCTGCATGACAAAGTGAAGTAGACCAAAAGATCCTCAAAATCTAGACATCATGCTGAGATCCGAAGAAATTCAAGAAAGCAAGTGAGAAATAAATTAATTGAGATCTACCAGACATGATGCTAGCATTACGGATGGCAGTGTATTTGTTTTTTCTGAGCTGTGTGTTTTTTTCACCTGCCATGTTTGATTATGTAGCTTGCCACACACAACTAGGAGGAATACACACTGCGATTTCAAGCTTTTAAATATTAGTCAAAGATAGCACATGTAAACACTTAATGCAGTTTTAGAATTAAGGTTTTTATTATTAAGAGAAAACCAAATCTAAAGCTACATAGCCCTGTGTGCAAAAGTATTCACCCCCTTCCCAAGATAGTATTTTATCACACCTGAGTTCAGTTTCTGTAGCCACACACTCAGGCCTGATTACTGCCACACCTGTTCGCAATCAATAAATCACTTAAATAGGGCCTGCGTGACAAAGTAGACCAAAAGATCCTCAAAATCTAGGCATCATGCTGAGATCCAAAGAAATTCAAGAAAGCAAGTGAGAAAGAAATTAATTGGGATCTACCAGACATGATGCTAGCATTACGGATGACAGTCTATTTGTTTTTCTGAGCTGTGTGTTTTTTTCACCTGCCATGTTTGATTATGTCGCTTGCCACACACAACTAGGAGGAATACACACTGCGATTTCAAGCTTTTAAATATTAGTCAAAGATAGCACATGTAAACACTTGATGCAGTTTTAGAATTAAGGTTTTTATTATTAAGAGAAAACTAAATTTAAAACTACATAGCTCTGTGTGCTAAAGATAGTATTTTACCACACCTGAGTTCAGTTTCTGTAGCCACACACTCAGGCCTGATTACTGCCACACCTGTTCGCAATCAATAAATCACTTAAACAGGGCCTGCGTGACAAAGTAGACCAAAAGATCCTCAAAAGGTAGTCATTATGCCGAGATCCAAAGAAATTAAATAAAAAAAATAATTGAGAAAGAAAGTAACTGAGATACCAGAAAGGGAACCGTTGAGATCTACCAGTCTGGAAAAGCTTATATAGCCATTTCTAAGCTTTGAGACAGCAGTGAACCACAGTGAATGAATGAAAATAAAGGAAATCATGCTTATTCCTCTAAATACTGATTTCTTTACACTTCTGAAGTTCAAACCTTTGTATTGTGTCATTTAAAAATCAATATACACGTGTCTGAAAATATTTTGGTATGTTTTGCAAAATAACATGTATGTGTGTGTGTGTGTAGTTGAATTATTTAATCTCTTGTGAAATTGCAATTCTTTTTCAAGTATTTCCCAAGTGATGTTTAAGAGAGAAAGGACATTTGTCACTGTATTTCCTATAATATTTTTTTCTTCTAGAGAAAATCTTATTTCCTTTAGTTTGGCTGGAAAATTAAGCCGTTTTTAATTTTTATGGTCAATATTATTAAGCCCCCCCCCCCCCCCCTTAAGAAATGATTGTTTTTCCGAGATTATCTACAGAACAAACCACTGTAGTTCAATAACTCCTCTAATTAACCGAGTTAAGTTTTTAAATTCCACTTTAAGCTGAATACTAGTATCTTTAAAAACATCATGCGCTGTCATCATGGCAAAGATAAAAGGAGTCTATTATGTATAAAAGTGAATGATACACATCTTCAGTGCAGTTATGAGTGATGTTTCCCTCTTCACCTCCTTAATCCTCATCCAGATGTTCATCCGCTCATCAATAATGCATCACTTTCAGCAGGCCTTGCATATGAGGGGCTGGAAATTATTGCATCGTCATTTCTCCAGCAATGAGAGTCTGGCGTTCGGTAACCACAGCGTTTGGGGGTCATCGGTTGATCATCGCTCATAAAGTATTTACTGCAGTCTTTTTAGGGCACCATATCCACTTTACTAGCCTATCGTTTTAAGCTGATGTGTTATTTTTATGAAGCCATTGGGAATCAGTATAAGAGCAGATATAAAACTCTGTGTTTTTAGAATTCATATTTAAAATGTTTATATAACATCATAAAAATTATTCACATATTTCAATTTCAATTTATTTTAATCGTTAAACTAACTTTGTTTTATTTCTCATGAATAGGGTTTGCACAGCTCTATCTAGAAACATATAGAAATAAAAGTTATGCAATAACTGAGTGGGAAATAAAAAAATAGTGCGCAACATTAAAAGTTATATTGCTTCCGCTTACATATTTATATATATAAGTAAATGTATTCATTCATTTATTTTCTTTTCGGCTTAGTCCCTTAATTAATCCGGGGTCGCCACAGCGGAATGAACCACCAACTTATTCATCATTTGTTTTATGCAGCGGATGCCCTTCCAGCCGCAACCCATCACTGGGAAACACGTACACACTTATTCACACACACACATACACTACGAACAGTTTAGCTTACCCAATTCCCCTATAGCGCATGTCTTTGGACTGTGGGGGAAACCGGAGCACCCGGAGGAAACCCACAACACACTGAATACAAATAAAAACATAATTTGTAGAGATAAATCACATTCACTCAATCACACACACACACACACACACACACACTTGCTTATTTATTTTTATTATTATAAGTTGTAGTATCATCATCATGTTTCATAATAATAGAGTTATAATCGAAGTACGTGTGTGATGTGTAGTATATAGAGCGCTGTGTGTTGCTGTGATGTTGCGAGAGCTGTGAGGTCTTCTGTTGTGTACAGTGTGAAGCACATGCACAGCCTCGGGTGGATTATTGCTCTTATAAACGAACAGCTCAAACATATAAACTTGACAAGCCGTTTAGTAGATTTCAGTTTTGGGCTGTTTAAGTAGCTGGAGCTGCAGTGAGCGCCTCAGGGCCTGTAGAGTGTGAGCCGGAGGTCATGTGTGCGCATGTCTGTGTGTGTGTCTGTGTCTGTGTGTGTGTCTTTGACTGATTCTCTGAGTTTTTACAGGCCTGTGCGTGTGTGTGTGTGCGTGTGTGTGTGTGTGCGTGTGTGTGTGTGCGTGTGTGTGTGTGTGCGTGTGTGTGTGTGTGTGTGTGTGTGTGTGTGTGTGTGTGTGTGTGTGTGTGTGTGTGTGCGTGTGTGTGTGTGTGTGTGTGTGTGCGTGTGTGTGTGTGTGTGTGTGTGTGTGTGTGTGTGTGTGTGTGTGTGTGTGTGTGTGTTTGCCTCAGTCAGTGTGAGTGTTTGACTCTGTCAGTGTGTGTGCTGTACTCTGTCTCTCTGTGTGTGTTTGCCTCAGTCTGTGTGTTTCCTCAGTCAGTGTATGTGTGTTGACTCAGTGTGTGTGTGTGGTTGTGTGTGCAGGTCTGGTGGTGCGTGAGGCCAGCATTGAGATCACCCGTCAGCAGGTGGAGGAGCTCTTCGGTCTGGAGGATTTCTGGTGTCAGTGTGTGGCCTGGAGCTCTGCTGGGACCACCAAGAGCCGCAAAGCCCATGTCCGCATCGCATGTGAGTACACACACACACACACACACACTGAGAGAAACACAGACACACAGAGTCAAACACACACAGACAGCCATACACTTCAGTTTTATGAGTCCTTTAGGGTGGGGCTATCAGTGTTTTAGGGTGGAGCTATCAGTGCTTTAGGGTGGAGCTATCAGTGCTTTAGGGTGGAGCTATCAGTGCTTTAGGGTGGAGCTATCAGTGCTTTAAGGCAGGGCTAACTGCTTTAGGGTGAAGCTATCCGTCCCTTATGGTGGGGCTGTCAGTGCTTTAGGGCAGGGCTATCAGTACTTTAGGGCAGGGCTATCAGTGTTTTAGGGTGGGGCTATCAGTGTTTTAAGGTGGGGCTATCAGTGTTTTAGGGTGGAGCTATCAGTATATTAGGGCAGGCCTATCAGTTCTTTAAGGCTGGGCTATCAGTCATTTAGAGCGGGGCTATCAGTGCTTTAGGGTGGGGCTAACTGCTTTAGGGCGGAACTATCCATCCCTTATGATGGGGCTGTCAGTCCTTTAGGGCGGGGCTATCAGTACTTTAGGGCAGGGCTATCAGTGTTTTAGGGTGGGGCTATCAGTGTTTTAGGGTGGGGCTATCAGTGTTTTAGGGTGGAGCTATCAGTACATTAGGGCAGGCCTATCAGTTCTTTAAGGCTGGGCTATCAGTCATTTAGAGCGGGGCTATCAGTGCTTTAAGGCGGGGCTAACTGCTTTAGGGCGAAGCTATCCGTCCCTTATGGTGGGGCTGTCAGTCCTTTAGGGCGGGGCTATCAGTACTTTAGGGCAGGGCTATCAGTGTTTTAGAGCGGGGCTATCAGTGTTTTAGGGTTGAGCTATCAGTGCTTTAGGGCGGGGCTAACTGCTTTAGGGTGGAGCTGTCCGTCCCTTATGGTGGGGGCGTCAGTGCATTAGAGCAGGGCTATCAGTGCTTTATGGTGGAGATATCAGTGCTTTAGGGCAGGCCTATCAGAACTTTAGAGCAGGGCTATCAGTCTTTTAGGGTGGAGCTATCAGTATATTAGGGCAGGCCTATCAGTTCTTTAAGGCTGGGCTATCAGTCATTTAGAGCGGGGCTATCAGTGCTTTAGGGTGGGGCTAACTGCTTTAGGGCGGAACTATCCATCCCTTATGATGGGGCTGTCAGTCCTTTAGGGCGGGGCTATCAGTACTTTAGGGCAGGGCTATCAGTGTTTTAGGGTGGGGCTATCAGTGTTTTAGGGTGGGGCTATCAGTGTTTTAGGGTGGAGCTATCAGTACATTAGGGCAGGCCTATCAGTTCTTTAAGGCTGGGCTATCAGTCATTTAGAGCGGGGCTATCAGTGCTTTAAGGCGGGGCTAACTGCTTTAGGGCGAAGCTATCCGTCCCTTATGGTGGGGCTGTCAGTCCTTTAGGGCGGGGCTATCAGTACTTTAGGGCAGGGCTATCAGTGTTTTAGAGCGGGGCTATCAGTGTTTTAGGGTTGAGCTATCAGTGCTTTAGGGCGGGGCTAACTGCTTTAGGGTGGAGCTGTCCGTCCCTTATGGTGGGGGCGTCAGTGCATTAGAGCAGGGCTATCAGTGCTTTATGGTGGAGATATCAGTGCTTTAGGGCAGGCCTATCAGAACTTTAGAGCAGGGCTATCAGTCTTTTAGGGTGAAGCTATCAGTGCTTTAGAATGTGGCTATCAATCCTTTAAGGCTGGGCTATCAGTCATATAGTGCTATCAGTGCTTTAGGGTGAAGCTAGCAGTGCTTTAGGGTGGGGCTATCAGGGCTTTAGGGTGGAGCTAGCAGTGCTTTAGGGTGGGGCTATCAGGGCTTTAGGGTGGAGCTAGCAGTGCTTTAGGGTGGGGCTATCAGGGCTTTAGGGTGGAGCTAGCAGTGCTTTAGGGTGGAGCTAGCAGTGCTTTAGGGTGGGGCTATCAGGGCTTTAGGATGGAGCTATCAGATTTTTAGGGCAGGACTATCAGTGCTTTGGGATGGGGCTATCAGTTCTTCAAGGATGGAGCTATCAATCATTTAAGGTGGGGTTATCAATGCTTTAGGGCAGGGCTATCAGTGCTTTAGGGTGGGGCTATTAGTGCTTTAGAGCGGAACTATCCATCCTTTAAGTTGGGGCTATCACTGCTTTAAGGCTGAGCTATCAGTGTTTTTTGTCAGAGTTATCCGTCCTTTAAAGTGAGGTTATCAGTGCTTTAGGGCAGGGCTATCAGTCTTTTAGGGTGGGGCTATCAGTGCTTTAGGGTGGAGCTATCAGGGTATGTTTGAGCATTCATCAGTATTCCTTCATTTTGTTAGCAACACCCATCTTTCAATGTTCCAATCAGTTCCCTAAAGATGAGATCAAGCACTGCCCTTCATTTATATCCTAGAAGAGTTTCAACTAAATGAACACTCATTATATTGATAACAATTTTACAATGATTTTGACTTAGATTCTGCTAAAATGTAAATGTATGCATAAGAAAATAAACAGAACAATCAGAGAATCCTCAGCACATAACACATGGACTGATTCTTTAAATGAATCGATTCGATAATTTGATAAATACCGACTCTTATTCTGAACCAGTCTAATATGATTCAATCTAGTCTCTCTTTCTCTCCGGAGACTAATGGATGACTGTGTTTTTTTTCAGCGTGTGACAGATGTTTTAATCAGGGTCTGAGTAACACTCCAGAGCGATAAATAAGCAGTGTTTTGTTGTTGTTGATCGGTGATCAATGGAAATGCCATAAAGTCCAGCAGCTGTAGAAGCTCTGCGCTGGGCTTGAGGATATTAATTGTGAGCGTGATTTGTGAGCGTGTGAGTTATGAGGACACAAGCTCAGATCAGGACACCGATTGTGTTGAACACGGACCACTGGTTCACTCTACTGTACAGTGCTGAGGTTATATACTGTACACACCCGCTGAGGCCAACACTGTGAATGCACTTACATTTACACTCACATCAATCAATCAAATGTGATAAAAGCATCAACGTTTGCAACAGTTCATTTGAAAAGTTCATCCTAAAACATTTACTCACACTCAAGTGCTTCTAAAGCTTTATTTCAGCTCAAAGGATATTTTGAAAAATGTTGCAAATTGGTAACCACTGACATACATCGTAGGAAATCAAATACTGTGGATGTCAATGGTTACCGGTTTCTAACATTCTTCAAAATATCTTCGTTTGTGTTCAGCAGAGTAAAGAAATCCAGGTTTAATCAAATGGAGGATAATAAAGGATGACATAATCTTCATTTTTTTGGGTGAACTGACCCTTTAGGACAATTTATCTGCACATGAACATACTGTCACCATTATTATTTATTATTCACTATATTATTTGATATTTTCATGACTTCACAGTGTCACAGTGAGCTTCTTTTCCATGTGTCAGTGTCTTTATTTTTGTTTTATAATAAATTGATATTTAATTTTGCTATTTAAGATCAATTTTATATATAAAAAGTAGTATTTTTACATAATTATGCGTTTTAAAACTATTTGGTAACACTTTACAATAATGTTCTACTAGTTGATGTATTTACTAACATAAACAAACAATGAACAATACATTTATTACAGTATTTGTTCATATTTGTTATTGTTAGTTAATGAAAAAAAGCATTGATACTTCATATTGACTCACAGTGAGTTAACTATTAATAACAAACACTGTACATTTTAATAATGCTTTAGTAAATGTTATACTATGATTAATAAATGAAATACAAGCATTGTTTGTTCTTAGTTCATGTTAACTAACATTAATTAATGGAACCTTATTGTAAAGTGTCACCCTATATTTGAATATGCAGCACATTGTTTTTAATGTGAGGCCTGGATTAACATAGAGTGTGCTATATGCAGTTTTATCTTTCCCAAACCAGCATTTCTGACATAAAAAGAAAAATATACAGCTACATTTGGATCATTCCAATACTTCATGTTTCACAGACTATTCATAAAACATAAAACTTAAAGCACAGATGTTTAATTCAGCATGAGGAATCCATAGGAGTCCGGAAATGTATCAATTCCATGCTTGACATTCATTTTGGTAGAGTGGAAATGTAAATTTAAGTGCAGCATGGTGCATTCTGGGAGACGATATTATAGGCACATTGTTGCATATGAAGTAGGTCGTCTGGATACTGCATACACAAGAGAAATGGTGCATATTGTACATGTTATAGATTTACTGTATAATCAGCAGCAGTCGTAGGCGTAGAATGATAGCATGTTGTCAGTCAGAGTGTGTGGATGTTGATAATTTTTATGCACACTCAGATGAAATAAAGCAAAATCTATAAGAATCTATAGTAAAAACTGTAGCTTTTGAGCTAGCGAAGTACTTAATCAGTTGTGGTGATTCTATAGTTGCTATGGTAGCATAAAAACAAAAGCAATTGATCAGTTGTGGTGATTCTATAGTTGCTATGGTTACGCAACAACTATAATAATTGATCTGTTGTGGTGATTCTATGGTTGCTATGGTAATATGAAAACAATAGTAATGGATCTGTTGTGGTGATTCTATAGTTGCTATGGCAACATAAAAACAAAAGTAATTGATCTGTTTTGGTGATTCTATAGTTGCTATGGTAACATGAAAACAATAGTAATTGATCTGTTGTGGTGATTCTATAGTTGCTATGGTAACATGAAAACAATAGTAATTGATCTGTTGTGGTGATTCTATAGTTGCTATGGTAACATAAAAGCAATAGTAATTGATCTGTTGTGGTGATTCTGTAGTTGCTATGGTATCATGAAAACAATAATAATTGATCTGTTGTGGTGATTCTGTAGTTGCTATGGTAACACAACAACAATAGTAATTGATCTGTTGTGGTGATTCTATAGTTGCTATGGTAACATAAAAACAATAGTAATTGATCTGTTGGGGTGATTCTATAATTGCTATGGTAACAACAACAATAGTAATTGATCTGTTGTAGTGATTCTACAGTTGCTATGGTGATACAACATTAGTAATTGATCTGTTGTGGTGATTGTACAGTTGCTATGGTGATACAACAACAATAGTAATTGATCAGTTGTGGTGATTCTACACTTGCTATGTTGATACAACAATAGTAATTTATCTGTTGTGGTGATTCTATAGTTGCTATGGTGATACAACAACAATAGTAATTGATCTGCTGTGGTGATACTATAGTTGCTACGTTGATACTAAAACAATAGTAATTGATCTGTTGTGGTCATTTTACTGTTGCTATGGTGATCCGACAACAATAGCTATTAATCTGTTGTGGTGATTCTGTAGTCGCTATGGTGATACAACAACAACAACAATAGTAATTGATTTGTTGTGGTGATTCTATAGTTGATATAGTGGTACAACAACAATAGCAATTGCTCTGTTGTAGTCAGTCTATAGTTGCTGTGGTAACAACAACTACAGTAATTATCAGTTGTGCTGGTGATTCTATAGTTCCTATGGTAACACGACAACTATAGCAATATAAACAATTGGCCCAATAGTGCAGTTTTCAACAACTATAAGTACTATAGGTACATTATTCTATCAATCACCACAGTTTACTGTAGTAAAAACTAAAGTATACAACAGTATTTATTACAGTTATCAGTTCACTATACTTTTTAATACGACATGCTGTAGCATTCAATAACAAGGTGTTGTAAATACTGTAACATATACAGTTTAATACACTTCACTAGTAGTATTGTTCAAAATCAGTATGTTATTTACTTTAAATTACTATAGTATTTTTTTCCCCATGTGGGCCACCACAAATCCTGCCAGCTCCATCTCTCCAGAGGTGTGACGGGAGGCTTCCAGTATGGAAATGGCCCCTAATTTCTCTCTAACTTGTGTAATTTAGCACAAGTAGCCGAACACAGGCAATTAAAGTAATGGTTTTCATATGCATCCACGTGTGCGGCCTCCGCCTGGCAGCAGAGGATCATGGGACGCCAGCGGGTTCATGCGGTCAGAGGTTCAGCCGTCAGCATTTCTGCCAACACAAGCTGTGATATTCTCCCTCAAGCCCATCTCCTGTCCAAAGCCAACAGGACACGTTTTGTTGCATCTCAACCAAGCCCTCCTCATTCCACAGCTTTATACAGTAGTGGAGCTCAAAGCGTTTTATTGTATTGTGTTTTATCCCTGTTGTGTTGCTGGGGTGTTTTGGGCATCGGCCAGGGTGTTTGCGCACTGAATTTTAATACTCGATGATAGGGGTTTGTTTAGTTCACTCTTAGTGCCAGCACTCAATCTTTTCAGGCCTTTGTAGGATTCGGATGAAGTTAAATGCTTGGATCTTTTATTTTTTGTGTTGAATAAAATGTTTGGCAAGACTGAAATCCCTGTTGTGTTGCCAGGATTGCAGGACGGTTGATGCTAACAGTGTTTTATGATGTTTTATTAGCCAAATCAGGACGATTTAAAAGGAAGTTATTATCCTTCTTTTTTTTTTTACCAAGATGTAAAATAAGTCTTTGAGTGTGTGTGTGTGTGTGTGTGTGTGCGTGTGCGTGTGCGTGTGCGTGTGTGTGTGCGTGTGCGTGTGCGTGTGCGTGCGTGTGCGTCTGTGTGTGTGTGTGTGTCTGTGTGTGTGT
>NC_079444.1:2833784-2849668 GCF_903798145.1 Danio aesculapii | reverse complement strand
AACACACACACATGCATACATGTAGTATACTCACACACACACACACACACACACACACACACACACACACTGATTGTCTCACATACTGTACACACACTCTAACACAAATATAAAAACACACACACACATGCATACCTATAGTGTACTCACACATACACACTCACACATACACACACACACACACCGATTGGCTCACATACTGTACACACACAAATATAAAAACACACACACATGCATACATATAGTACACACACACACACACACACTCGCAGATATTCATTAATTCTCTCTCTTTCTTACACACACACACACACACACACGCACACACACACTCAGATATAAAGTACAGTACACACATACACATATACAAACATTATCACACACACACACACACACACACACACACACACACACACTCAATGACTCAAACACACTTTCTCACACACACACACCCACACTCAAAATACTGTCACAAACACACACACACACACACACACACAATGACTCAAACACACACACACAGACACTTATGCATATTCATTCTCTCCCTCTCTCTCTCTCTCTCTCTCGCACTTACACACACTCACACCCAGCAGCAGCAGCACTCTGGTCTGATGAGTCGTGCGTTGGCTCAGAGATGAGTGTGTGTGTGTGTGTGTGTGTGTGTGTGTGTGTGTTCAGGGCTGAACTCTGGCCGGCTGATGTGAAGATAACTCAATCACCTCATCTAAATGTCAGACTTTGTGGAGAAACATTTACCTCAGTGCCACCTGTTAATTCCTGTTTAGCATCGACTGAACGCATCGATCGGCCTGTCAGACAAACTCCGGCCAAACTTTGAGCTAAACAGGATTAATGGCGGGCGGCAGTAAAGGATTTCTCCGTCTTTACAATGACAAAGAGTGTGGGATGGAGAGCGAATCCTCCTGCAGGCCGACTTAAGCCACTCAATGGGCAGATTGATGGAGGTTTCGTGTTTAGAGAGGCTTCAGGCTGTGTTTAATCATCTCTGCACATGTTTTGACCACCACTCTTAAAGGGGTAGTTCACTTACTATTCACTCTCCCTCAGGTGGTTCCAGGTTCTTCAGATGGAACACAGGTGCATTGAGAAAAGGTACCCCTGTCTACATTTGTGGAGAGTTCCAATTATGTAGCCAGAGGTACATATGGCTGCATTTTGTCTTTAAAACGAATGCTACAGGGCTGGTATGATGCCACCGATAGCTTCTGTTTCTTTTCGCGCTACCAGGTGACTGCTTACCTCCGTGTGGACTGCTATTCTGTCAGTTGGGTTTAGGGAAGGGGGTGGGCGGGTCAGTCGGTTCTTTTGAAAACACTGTCGGTTGGGTTTAGGGAAGGGGTGGGCGGGACAATCTGTGCTTTTGAAAACACTGTCGGTTGGGTTTAGGGAAGGGGGTGGGCGGGACAATCTGTGCTTTTGAAACACTGTCGGTTGGGTTTAGGGAAGGGGGTGGGCGGGACAACCGGTTCTTTTGAAAACACTGTCGGTTGGGTTTAGGGAAGGGGGTGGGCGGGTCAATCGGTGCTTTTGAAAACACTGTCGGTTGGGTTTAGGGAAGGGGGTGGGCGGGTCAATCGGTGCTTTTGAAAACACTGTCAGTTGGGTTTAGGGAAGGAGATGGGCGGGACAACCGGTGCTTTTGAAAACAGGTTTAGGGAAGGCCGTGGGCAGGTCAATCGGTGCTTTTGAAAACACTGAGTTGGGTTTAGGGAAGGTGGTGGGCGGGACAATCGGTGCTTTTGAAAACACTGTCGGTTGGGTTTAGGGAAGGCGGTGGGCGGGACAACCGGTTCTTTTGAAAACACTGTCGGTTGGGTTTAGGGAAGGGGGTGGGCGGGTCAATCGGTGCTTTTGAAAACACTGTCAGTTGGGTTTAGGGAAGGGGGTGGGCGGGACAACCGGTGCTTTTGAAAACAGGTTTAGGGAAGGCCGTGGGCAGGTCAATCGGTGCTTTTGAAAACACTGAGTTGGGTTTAGGGAAGGCGGTGGGCGGGTCAATCAGTGCTTTTGAAAACACTGTCAGTTGGGTTTAGGGAAGGTGGTGGGCGGGTCAATCGGTGCTTTTGAAAACACTGTCAGTTGGGTTTAGGGAAGGTGGTGGGCGGGTCAATCGGTGCTTTTGAAAACACTGTCGGTTGGGTTTAGGGAAGGTGGTGGGCGGGACAATCGGTGCTTTTGAAAACACTGTTGGTTGGGTTTAGGGAAGGTGGTGGGCGGGACAATCGGTGCTTTTGAAAACACTGTCGGTTGGGTTTAGGGAAGGTGGTGGGCGGGTCAATTGGTTCTTTTGAAAACACTGTCGGTTGGGATTAGGCAAGGAGGTGGGCGGGACAATCTGTCTGTGCTTTTTGAAAACACTGTCGGTTGGGTTTAGGGAAGGAGGGAGGGGGGGGGGGGGGGTCGGTCAGTCAGCCAGTCAGTTAGTTAGTTGACAGTGGCCTCTGGTAAATATACGTGAGAACAGCAGGTGCAAAAGGTACTCGCGAGAGAAATTTGAGATCTGTAAAAGCGTACACAGTGGCCTCTGGTGGATATGTGAAAACAAAAACTATACCTATACTAAACTATAACGTTCCTGCTGGGACGTATTTCGTACTCTCCAGAAATGTATATTGGGGTTCGTATTAATAATGAGTCTGGGTTGCACAAATCTGGGTGCTCCAGTAACCCCCACAGTCCAAACACATGTGCTATAGGTGAATTAAGTAAATTGGCCTTAGTGTATGAATGTGTGTGAATGTTAGTGTATGGGTGTTTCCCAGTACTGGGTTGCAGCTGGAAGGGCATCCGCTGTGTAAAACATATGCTGGAGTAGTTGGCGGTTCATTCTGCTGTGGCAACCCCTGATAAATAAGGGACTAAGCCGAAGGAGAATGAATGAATGAATGAATGAATGAATGCAAAAGTAAATAAACAGATTAAATACATTATTTTGACATTATTTCAGAAATCAGAAATTATTAGGTTACACAGATCAGACTTTATCCTGGCGTATATTTCTTATTCCTTCCTCTTTCACGACATCTGAAATCCGTGCTGGTGAACCTGCTGTTCGCTGCGGGCTGCTGGGGTATTGCAGAAGTTTGTCCGTCTGCAGATAAGCAGCTCTTTCATGCTGTTCTGCTGCTCTTCACGCGGGTCTGGATGCCATCGAGTGTTTCTGAAAGATCACAGAGCGACTGATCAGCTTCTCCCCGGCCGCAGGCATAGTGGTTTATTTACTGAAACACACTCATGTTTAGGAGATTTGAGCTCACTCAGAAACAAGCGTCAGCAGATCTGAAGCATTAGTGCATTAGAGAGAGCAGAGTCTACACTGCAAAACACGCTCTTTACTTAGTCTTTGTGTCTTGTTTATAATGCACATTTCTAAAAATGATTAAAACATGAAACAAAATTAAAAATATTGCTTTATTTTAACAAATAATAAGTGAAAATTCAGTGATTTTTTCCTTAAAACAAGCAAAAGGATCTGCCAACAGGGTCAGCTAATTATGTAGCTTGTTTAAGGAAAAGCTGACTCCATTTTGACTTTATTCTCAAGATTAAGCTATATATTTTGCTTGTCTAGAAAATGCTTCTTGATTTAAGAATTTTTCAAGATTTGGACGAGAAACAGAACTAAACCTCTGAGTAACAGCAGAGATCGAGTGTTGAGGGATTATTCTGTCAGCTCTGTTGCTAATGTTGTGATTTATCTGAGATCTGGTCAGTTCTGCTGTTTTCCTCCTGTGCATAATGTCTGAAAACTGTGTGTGTGTGTGTGTGTGTGTGTGTGTGTGTGTGTGTGTGTGTGTGTGTGTGTGTGTGTATGTGTGTGTGTGTGTGTGTGTGTGTGTATGTTTGTTTGTGTGTGTATGTTTGTATGTGTGTGCGTGTGTTTGTGTGTGATTTGTGTGTTTGTTTGCTTGCTTGTGTGTGTGTGTGTGTGTGTGTGTGTATATATGTTTGTGTGTTTTGTGTGTGTGTGTGTATGTTTGTTTGTGTGTGTATGTTTGTATGTGTGTGCGTGTTTGTGTGTGATTTGTGTGTTTGCTTGCTTGTGTGTGTGTGTGTGTGTGTATATATATGTTTGTGTGTTTTTTGTGTTTGTGTTTTTCTGTGTGTATGCTTATGTTTGTATGTATGTGTGTATGTGTTTACTCGTGTGTTTGTTTTCGTGTTTGCGTTTTTGTGTGTGTGTTTGTATGTTTGTTTGTGTGTGTATGTTTGTATGTGTGTGCGTGTGTTTGTGTGTGATTTGTGTGTTTGTTTGCTTATGTTTGTGTGTGTTTATGTGTATGTGTGTGTGTGTTTTTCTGTGTGTATGCTTGTGTTTGTATGTATGTGTGTATGTGTTTACTTGTGTGTGTGTTTGTTTGTTTGTTTGTTTGTTTGCGTGTTTGTGTTTTTGTGTGTGTGTGTGTGTGTGTGTGTGTGCGTGTGTGGTTGTGTGTGTGTGGTTTGTGTGTGTGTTTGTTCTGTGTTTGTGTGTATGCTTGTGTTTGTAAGTATGTGTGTGTATGTGTTTGTGAGCGTGTGAGTGTGTCTGTATGTTTGTGTTTGCGTGTGTGGTTTGTGTGCTTGCATTTGAGTGTGTTTGTTCTGTGTGTGTTTGCGTGTGTGTATGTGTGTGTGTATGTGTTTGTTTGCGTATGTCTGTATGTTTGTGTGGTTGTATGTTTGTGTGTTTGAGTTTTTTGTGTGTGCGTGTGGTTTGTGTGTGTTTGTTTGCTTGTGTGTGTGTGTTTATTTGCTTACGTGTACACGTGCGTGTATATTTGTATGTGTGTGTGCGCATGCGTGCGTGTGTGTTCAGCATTCAGCCTCTTCTGTCAGCTTGGTTTGAAGTCTAAAGCTCTGTGAATGAGCCACACTTAAGCAAACACATGTGAAATCCCCAGTGCATTGTGGGTCAGACAAGAGCGTCTCTCCAGGGAGGATGTTGATTGGTGCAGGAGTACCTTTCATTCCCTCTGAAAAGAGCCACGCTTGACCTGGAAAAGCCCAGTTAAGTGACCAGTCGGACGGCGGGTTTTTTCCACAGGTGGAAATGCTGACTGAACAAATGGGCTGCAATCAGAGAGGGAGCCGCAGTCCCGCCGAAACATCCACCGCTTCTCCTCCTCTTAAAAGAAGCGCAGCACAACAGCCCTCTTTGGCAGCAGAGAGATCTCACTTTCACATTAAAAGCAATTTGTGTCTGGGAGAATTGTAGATCACAGATGGCGCCCGCTTCATTTCTCTGGCAGATTTCTGCTGAAGTTATATTTCAGCGTTTGTTTGTGCCGTTATGTTCCTCATCTCGGACGTGATTAGATCATCATATATGCACTTTTTCCTTTTGTCTAATACTTTTCCATCCTTGTAATGCTGTTTATTTCATTCAGAGTGACACATTTCGATTATTGAACTTACTTATTGTGTAAATAAATCCACTCCGCAGAAAAAAAAACGTTTGTCTAAGCAAAGAATGAGATTCAATACACTCTGTGCTGCAAAACATGCATGTCTTACTCAGCACTCTTGTCTAAAAATCTCAAAAAAACTTATATCAAGAAGCATTTTCTAGACAAGTAATAAATATCGTCTTTTTTTTTAGAAATAATGAGTCCAAATGACTGAGTTTTCTCTTAAAACAAGTTAAATACTCTGCCAATGGGGTTACTTCAAGAGTTCACACTTAGCTGATGATTAATTATAAGCTTGTTTGGCATGCTGTCCCGGGAGAGAGCCCTGAGCTCATAAGATCCTCGAGCCCGGGGCTCCCTCCCGTTGCAAGGTGAGAGGGGGGTTTGAGCTCAGGTAGATCTGGAGAACTCCCTTGCTGTAGTAGTTAGTGAACAGATAGTGATAGCTCTTGAGAGATAACTACATACTAAGCATGTCTATGGTGCCGATTTGGATTACTCAATTAACTTATGTTGCATGTTTTTGGATGGTGAGAGGAAACTGGAGAACCCGGGGGAAACCCACGTGAGCACGGGGAGAAAGTGCAAACTCCACACAGAAACGTCTGCTGGTTTGGTAAAGCCTAGAACCAGAGACATTCTTGCTGTGAGGCAACAGTGCTAAGTACTGGGCCACCGTGTCACCCATCTAGGAAGAAGGAGGAGTAGGGGTTGAAGGGGGAATTCTTCAAAACGAAGATAGCGGTGGAATGTAACCCAGCGTATTTGTAGTAGCTTAGGAGTCGTTTGATTGGTGCGTTGAGAATTGGATAATGCGGATCCAGCTGCTAGCACTCATAATCACGCGCTCCTCTCAAAATTAGTTTATAAATAAACTTCACTTCAAAGTGGAAAACAATGTGTTTATTTATAGGTTTATTTATAAACTATTTCGAGAGGAGCGCGTGATTATGATTGACCACAGCTGGTCCCGCATTAGCTAACACGTGATTCACCAATCAGATGATTCCTAACTCACTATTAATAACCAAAGTTTTTTTCTACAGTCATCTTCACCTTGAAGAATCCCCCTTCCACCCCTACTCCTCCACCTTTCCCCCTATAGGGCGGCTAGGTGGCCCAGTGGCTAGCACTATTGCCTCACAGCAAGAACGTCACTAGTTCAAATCCTTAAAAGGCCGGCTGTCGTTTCTGTGCGGAGTTTACATGTTCTTCCCGTGCTCGTGTTGGTTTCCCCCGAGTTATCTAGTTTCCTCCCACAGTCCAAAAACATGTGCCTAGTACCTAGTTCAACCACTGGGTGTCAAGCTTACATACTGCACCTTTAATTTTGGCATATTGTCTCTGAGAACTGCAATATTTTTGCTTGTCTAGAAAATGCTTCTTAATTTAAGAATTTGTAGATATTTGGACTTGAAACAAGATAACAAGTCTATATTTGCAGTGCATACATCTAATTCCCATCCATGGAATATAGCTAAAACATCAGGAAAAAGGTAAAAAAGGGAACAAAATGGCCAGACTTGTTTTTCTGTGGTGTAAGAAGCAGACAGTAAGGAGACAGACGGACGTGAGTGTGAGACAGTGACGTTTGTCTTCTCTCTAAAAGCCAGGATAACAAGAGTAATGGATGAGTGTGTGTGTGTGTGTGCGAGTGTAGAGTGGTGAGAGTCAGTCCTGCGTCTCCAACATGCCTGACGGTCACTTCAGCACTTCACATAGACTGGATCTGAAATTGCCCCTTATACCCTTCACTATTCCCTACACTACTAGTCTACTTATTCACTGAAAACAAACTGATGCATTGGATTCACTAAGTATTTTCATCCCATATGAACACAGCTGCAGCCTGAAGTTAATCAGAATTATTGTTATACCACAGTTCTGTCTGGTTCTCGAATCTGATTGGCTGATAGTCGTGCGATATTCTGCAATATCAGAACTCATACAGCCTCTTCACCCTTGTGTATTACTCCGCTCACATAGTGTGACAGCAGATCAATACACTACAGTTTGACAAATATTCCAGCTGTAGGGTCTGGCTGCAGTCACATGCAAGCTGAGTCTGCATGCAATGCTTGGTTAATGTGCACACCTAACCCCGCCCCTAACCCTGCCCCTCACAGTGACATCACTAGCCAGATTGAGTGCATGTGCCTGAGACTGCAGCCAGATACTATTGGAGATTTCTGACACAGTCCTGGCTTGATGGTGGTTTTGTATAGTTTTTAGATAGACTTTGAGTTTTTAAGGCCATAGGGGTGATTTCAGACATAGCCAGACACTCCTGTGCTCACATGACCAACAGATGACCAGCGTATCCCATCATGCACCTCTCCAAACACGACGGCCGCCCACTCCTCTTCCTCTGGAAGCTCACTGAACACTCAGTCGCTCCACTGGGATTTAATAAACTCTTCATTACAGAGCCAAACTGGCCAGATCTGAGATGAATCACCACATTATTAACTCAGATTTAGAGAAATGATCTGAAAGAACTCCTCGTATGAATGATGCATGCGTTATAAATAATGCTTTTAAATAACCTGTTAATGATACCTTAAAGAAGTTGCTTCAGTGATGCTGAATAATATTTTAAGATTGTATAAATAATGTGGATGTTACCTATTTTTCAGCATATTGACTGGAAATATGCTGTAGTAACTAATCTGTTGTGGTGATTACATTGTTGCTATGGTAACAAAACAACTATAGTAATTAACTTGTTGTGTTAATTCTATTGTTGCTATGCTAACACAACAACAATAGTAATTCATCTGTTGTGGTGATTATATTATTGCTATGGTAACACAACAACTATAGTAATTCATCTGTTGTGGTGATTCTATTGTTGCTATGGTAACACTGCAGCTATAGTAATTAATCTGTTGTGGTGATTATATTGTTGCTATGGTAACACAACAGCTATAGTAATTCATCTGTTGTGGTGATTATATTATTGCTATGGTAACACAAAAACTATAGTAATTCATCTGCTGTGGTGATTATATTATTGCTATGGTAACACAACAACTATAGTAATTAATCTGTTGTGGTGATTCTATTGTTGCTATGGTAACACAACAGCTATAGTAATTCATCTGTTGTGGTGATTATATTGTTGCTATGGTAACACAACAGCTATAGTAATTAATCTGTTGTGGTGATTCTATTGTTGCTATGGTAGCACAAAAACTATAGTAATTAATTTGTAGTGGGGATACTGTTGTTGCTTTGGTAACACAACAACTATAGTAATTAATCTGTTGTGGTGATTCTACAGTTGCTATGGTAACACAACAACGATAGTAAGTAATCTATAGTGGTGATTCTACATTTGCCATGGAAACACAACTACAGTAATTAATCTGTTGCGGTGATTCTACAGTTGCTATGGTAACACAACAACGATAGTAAGTAATCTATAGTGGTGATTCTACATTTGCCATGGAAACACAACTATAGTAATTAATCTGTTGTGATTCTATAGTTGCTATGGTAACGCAACAACTATAGTTATTAATCTGTTGTGGTGATTCTGTTGTTGCTATGGTAACACAACAAGTATAGTAATTAATCTGTTGTGGTGATTGTATTGTTGCTATGGTAACACAACAACTATAGTTATTAATCTGTTGTGGTGATTCTACAGTTGCTATGGTAGCACAACAACTATAGTAGTTAATTTGTAGTTATGATTATATTGTTGCTATGGTAACACAACAACTACAGTAATTAATCTGTGGTGGGGATTCTACATTTGCTATGGTAACACAACAACTGAAGTAATATAAACAATTGACCCAATGCTGTAGTTTTGTACAGCTATAAGGTATATTTTACTATAGTACACCACAGTTTCATGTAATAATAACTAAAATATTCTAGAGTATTTATTACAGTTTATCAGCTCACTTTAGTATGCTGTAGTTGTAAATGTAATGATATAAACGGTGTAATTCGCTTTAAAGTACAGTTCAAAACACAACTACACATTAATATAGTGTTGTTGGTAAATGCATTAGATGGATCAAAAACACATGTATATTATTACATCAAATTGAACATGTAATCATCATATTAGGGTGATTATATTGAACATTTGAACATTTATTCACTCTGAAAACGTGCTGTTTTACAATACATTCATATTTCACAATCTTAATCAACCTGTAATCTAATAAAAAGCAGCCTTGTTGAGCCGAATGACTAGCTAGAGTATTTTTTCTCAGTGTTTTGAAAGGTTTTCAGAGAATAAAGAGGTGAACAGAGTCAGTAAGAGCTTCAGAAGTGATTCTGCGTCTGTTTCTCATGTCATTTGTTCCTCCAGAAGCGACAAGTACAAACACTGATACTTCAGCAACTTCTTAATCACCAAACGGAGAGAAATAAATTGAATAGTGTGATTTTATTTGCATGCTCTCTCTCTTTCTCTCTCTTTCTTTCTCTCTGGATGTAATTACCCAGAAGGCCGTGTGCTTGTGCAGGATGTCATTAACAGCAGACCTGCGGCAGGCGGTGTGCATTCACGGGCCTGCGGCGTCCTATTTACGCTCTCCAAGAGAAAAAGGGCTCTTATTGCATTGCATGATCCATGTAATTTCATTCCTGACTTGTTATTCTTCTCATTACGTGCCTGAATCTGTGCTCTCGTCCTCCGCAGTGCTGCGTGAACACACAGACACACAGAACTGCTCACGTTTATACAGCAGAGAGAGCGATTTAGAGAGACACAAATACACTTTTCTCAAATTATAAAGATAAAGATGCTTTGGTGGATGGATGGATGGACACGCGATTGGATGGATGGATGGATGGATGGATGGATGGACACGCGATTGGATGGATGGATGGATGGATGGACACGCGATTGGATAGATGGATGGATGTATTGATGGACACACGATTGGATGGATGGATGGATGAATTGTTTTACACAAGAGTGGATGGATGAATGGATGGATGGATGGATGAGTAGACACAAGTTTGGATGGATGGATGGATGGATGGATGGATTGATGGACACGTGATTAGATTGATGGATGGATGGATTGTTTGACATAATATTGGATGGATGGATTGTTTGATTGACACAAAAATGGATGGATGGATGGATTGACTGATGGACACACAATTAGACTGATGGATGGATGGATGGATGGATGGACACACGATTAGATGGATGGATGGATTGTTTGACAAAAGATTGGATAGATAGATGGATGGATGGATGGGTGGACACAAGTTTGGATGGATGGATGGATGGATGGATGGATGGATTGATGGACACACGATTGGATTGATGGATGGATGGATTGTTTGATTGACATAAGAATGGATGGATGGATGGATTGACAAGATTGGATGGATGGATGGATGGATGGATGGATTGACAAGAATGGATGGATGGATCGTTTGATTGACACAAGGATGGATGGATGGACTGACAAGATGGATGGATGGATGGATGGATACATAATTGGATAGATGGAATGATGGATGGATGGATGGACACACGATTGGATGGATGCATGAATGGATACATGATTGGATGGATGGATGGATGGATGGATGGATAGTCACAAGATTGGATGGATGGGTGGATGTGTTAGATGGAGAAACATGGAAGAATGGATGCATGCATGGAGTGATAGACTGATGGGTGGATATAAGGATGGATGGGAAAATTGAAGGATGGATTAATGGATAGAAACTAGGGATTGGATGGATGGAAAAATGGAAGAATGGATGGATGGATAGATGGTTGGATGGATGGATGGATAGATGGATGGGTGATGAAGCGATTGGATTAATGGAAAGATGGATGGATGGATGGATAGATGGATAGATGGATGGATGAATGGGTGATGAATGGGTGATGAATGGGTGATGAATGGATTGGATGGATGGATGGAAAAATGGAAGAATAGGTGGATGGATGGATGGATGGATGGGTGATGAATGGATTGGATGGAAAAATGGAAGAATGGATGGATGGATGGATGGATAGATGGTTGGATGGATGGATGGATGGATGGGTGATGAATGGATTGGATGGATGGATGGAAAAATGGAAGAATGGATGGATGGATGGATGGATGGATAGATGGTTGGATGGATGGATGGATGGATGGATGGGTGATGAATGGATTGGATGGATGGATGGAAAAATGGAAGAATGGATGGATGGATGGATGGATGGATAGATGGTTGGATGGATGGATGGATGGATGGATGGATGGGTGATGAATGGATTGGATGGATGGATGGAAAAATGGAAGAATAGGTGGATGGATGGATGGATGGATGGATGGATGGATGGAAGAAAAATGGAAGATTGGATGAAAAAATGGAGGATGGGCAGATCGTGTGCATAGACTAATGTAGCTGGCCACTGATTCATTGGTTCAGATATAGAAAGATCTGTTTACTTTCATAATGAATCAGCAGTTTGAATGAATCAGTTGAATGATTGACTGAATCACATTTACTGCCTCTGACTGGCAGATTATTATTTTTTTATTTAGAGTACATTTTCATCCAAATAATTAATAATGCCAATGGAACTGATTTGATTGATACTGACTTGCATGGCATGAACAAAAAACAAAAGAAATACAGGGAAGATAGTAGGTGGTTCATTCTGCTGTGGCAATCCATATAAATCAGGCACTAAGCTGAAGGAAACTGAATAAGTGAATGAGAAGATTCTGAAATTATCTACTATAGTGTACGTACTACAGTCTTTTATGTTTGTAGTTTATTATACTGCAGTTGTTGCCTCATTCATTCATTCATTCATTTTCCTTCGGCTTAGTCCCTTTATTCATCAGGGGGTCGCCACAGCGGAATGAACCGCCAACTTATCCAGCATCCAGTTCCCCTAGCGCATGTGTTTGGACTGTAGGCTAAACCGGAGCACCCGGAGGAAACCCACACCAACACGGGGAGAACATGCAAACTCCATACAGAAACGCCAGCTGACCCAGCCGAGGCTCGAACCTGTGACCTGCTTGCTGTGAGGCCACAGTGCAAACCACTGCGCCACCATGCTGCCCCTTGTTGCCTATATATCCTAACATAAATACAGTTTTTTCTAAATACTTGTAGATTTTCCCGTGTTGTTGCAGCTGCTGTATGGAAATGCTGAGCAGTGTGTGTGTGTGTGTGTGTGTGTGTGTGTGTGTGTGTGTGTGAAGCGGTCAGACGTGTGCTATCTCTCCTCAACAGATGCCGCAGTTCAGTGTGAATATAAAGAGTGTTTATTGCTCATCCTCGTGCGTCTGGATCCTGCACCTGGATTAGCCTGTTCGCTAATCGTCTACAGTCGTCTCGCTTTGTTATTTTGAGCACGTGTTGGTTTTCTCCTCCGCATTTGTTCCGTGGTTTCCCACTCATGAACAAATATGCTCCACATCTAATTGTTTGCAGCTTTTCTTGAGCGACTCTTGTTTCAGTAGCGGAAGCGTTAGCCACATTATATCTGAGATAAACCGGCGGAAAAATGCAGAGCGATGGTAATGACTCTCTTGATAATCTGAGATTAGCGTCTGGAGCTTTGTGTTTTTACATGATGATGTTTTTACTCTGATTGACATTACACAACAGCACAACACACTCGTGCGGTGTGTTATTCAGACATATAATCAAAAGTGCAGGTACGAGAGGAGTGCATTATTATTATTGTCGTTAGATCAGGCGGTGTTTGTGCTGTTGAATGTCACCTGTGAATGAAATGTGACGGAAGTGTTGCTCATCTGAGTAATGAGGTTTCTGAATGTTGTTTTGCGCTCGAGTTTGAGCTGATTTTAGTGCTGAAGCAGAGTAATCCTGCAGTTCGTTCTGTCCTGCGGCTCTAAGGACAAAATTATATTAAAATTAGGGCTGCATTATAATTAATCATTTTCTTAGAGAAATGCTATTTTTATGGGTGGCGCAGTGGTTAGCACTGTAGCCTCAAAGCAAGAAGGTCGCTGGTTTGAGTCCCTGGGTCAGTTGGTGTTTCTGTGTGGAGTTTGCATGTTCTCCTCGTGTTGGTGTGGGTTTCCTCCGGGTGCTCTGGTTTCCCCCACAGTCCAAACACATGCGCTATAGGGGAATTGAGGAGCTAAGTTGGCCGTGTATGAGTGTGTGTGTGAATGAGTGTGTATGGGTGTTTCCAGGGCTTGATTTGTGTCGGACCAAGCAGGATCCAGATGGGACACCTCTGAAATTTGATCCGTCACCTCATTTTACTGATCCCCCTCCTCACACGTCTCTTCTTTTTCATCCACGACATCAACAACGTTTTATTTTTTCATTTCAGTTTTAGGGTTAGTAATTAAATTGCATTTTTAAAATGATATTATTATTTTTTTGTTATTAAAATATCATTTATGTAAATTTTTCAGGTTTAAAGAAAAAAAAAATTTTTATAATTCAGATTTTATAATTATTTTCGTATTTAATTGAAACCAAATCGAAACCTGAATAGGGTGTCATGGTGGCGCTGTGGTTAACACTGTGGCCTCACAGCAAGAAGGTTGCTGGTTCGAGTCCCGGCTGGGTGAGTTGGTGTTTCTGTGTGGAGTTTGCATGTTCTCCCTGTGTTGGTGTGGGTTTCCTCTGGGAGCTCCAGTTTCCCTCACAGTCCAAACACATGCGCTATAGGGGAATTGATGGACTAAGTTGGCCGTAGTGTATGAGTGTGCGTGTGAATGAGTGTGTATGGGTGTTTCCAGGGCTTGATTTGTGCCGGAAAAAGGAGGATCCAGATCGGACACCTCTGAAATCTGATCCGGCACCTCATTTTACCGATCCCCCTCCTCACACATCTCTTCTTTTTCATCCACGACATCAACAACGTTTTATTTTTTCATTTCAGTTTTAGGGTTAGTAATTAAATTACATTTTTAAAATGATATTAATTTTTTTAGTTATTAAAATATAATTTATGTTAATTTTTTAGGTTTAAAGAAAAAAAAAGATTTATTATAATTCAGATTTTATCATTATTTTCGTATTTAATTGAAACCTGAATGGGGTGTCATGGTGGCTCAGTGGTTAACACTGTGGCCTTACAGCAAGAAGGTTGCTGGTTTGAGCCCCGGCTGGGCAAGTTGGCATTTCTGTGTGGAGTTTGCATGTTCTCCCCGTGTTGGCGTGGGTTTCCTCCGGGTGCTCCGGTTTCCCTCACAGTCTAAAACACATGCGCTATAGGGGAATTGAGGAGCTAAGTTGGCCGTATATGAGTGTGCGTGTGAATGAGTGTGTTTGGGTGTTTCCAGGGCTTAATTTGTGTCGGACCAAGCATTATCCAGATCGGACACCTCTGAAATCTGATCTGGCACCTCATTTTACCGATCCCCCTCCTCACACGTCTCTTCTTTTTCATCCACGACATCAACAACGTTTTATTTTTTCATTTCAGTTTTAGTCCTGCTTTGAATCTGCCACTATGCTGATGCGTAGACATCTATAGCTCCGCCCTCTTCTGAAAAGAGCACAATCTCATTTGAATTTAAAGCGACAGTCACCAAAACTCCACAATTAGGATCAAAGTCTAAAAGGGTCAGTTTCAGAGAGTTATAAAACAATATCTGTGTGTTATTTTCAGCTGAAACTTCACACACACGCTCTAGAGACAGCAGAGACTTATATTACAATACATCTTGTAAAAAGGGGCAAAATAGGTCCTCTTTAAGGCAAGTTGAGGGGTATAAAACTAAGGGAGAGCAAATAGTGAGTGAATTGTGGATGCGGTGCATGGTGATATTGAATCGAACCGAATCAATGACATGATTACCGAACCATCAGATCAGTGTACTGCAGTTGAGTGTTTTCTGTGAAATTCTGCTGTGGGACGGACACACATTGCTGCTGGAGTGTCCTCTGAGCGCCTCCATGACTGAGGCTTTGATTCTGCCGCTCTGGGTGAAGCAGGTCCCGCAGAGACGCACAGAAAACACTCATTCAGGAGACGCCAGACGGCTGAAAAACACCCGCAGGATACGGGAAAACCGGCCCGCTGGACGCCACAGCCATTGTGCTGCATTTTGAAGAGGTTTCATCTTAAAGAGACAGCGCAGAATAAACTACAAAAAACTGAGCAGAAGTTGCATGTTGCTTTCAGTAGCTTCATGAAAAATACATTGTATTTATTAAAATGATAGAATATTTAAATTGTATATATAATAATTCAAATGAACACAATTCAAATTCAGATTGTTTTGGCATATTTTAAGCTCCATACCCCTGAGGGTTAATAAAATTGAAGCTGCAGAAACTGTCTTAAAACACACGTCTGGATTCAGCCCCTCCACCAGTGAATAATCAGTCTATAGTGATCATCGATTGGCTGCTGTACTACTAGGCGGGGCTTCATTCGCCATATTGATCATTACACTTTTCCCCATTAGCCATAAGATACATGAGTGACACATCTTGTGTATTCTTTAGTCTCTGATTAAAGTTCGAGAAGTGTTTAGAGAC
>NC_079444.1:2818784-2828784 GCF_903798145.1 Danio aesculapii | reverse complement strand
CAGAGCTCAATCCAATAGAGCACCTTTGGGATGTGGTGGAACGGTAGATTGGCATCATGGATGTGCAGTCGACAGATCTGCAGCAACTGCGTGATTTCAGATTGTAACATTTTTGTGATAGTATATACGGCTGAAAGTTTTAAAAGTTACTGTACTGTCGTGGTTATTTGTTTTGGGTTTACTGATTTTGTTTTGTATTTATGACAAAAACACAAAATAAGCTTTCAGCTACAAATGAGGAAAAACAGCTATTTTACTATATTTAATAACCCCTGCGTTCGTGAGCGAGAAAGACCTCCACTAAAAACATGAAAAACCCACTGACCTCTAATATTCAGATCACCTTAGCAACCTCATAGCAACGCCATGGCAACTAAGTCTTATCGAGTCTCCTTCATCTGGAATCTTCATTTCTTTGTGTGTCTCTTTTCCTCCAGAGAGAAACACGTTTAACGACTGACACGTGGCAATTTCCCTCCGTTAATAAATCTGCCAATTATTGCTCTGAGCGTCTCGGTGTCAGTCAGACTGTAATGAGTGTAGAAACGGCAGAGAAAGCCAGGGAAAAACACCTTCACCAGTCGGAGAGCAATCATCCTGCAGCTGTGTGTGTGTGTGTGTAATAACAATACTGATAACAATAATAATAATAATTACAATATTAATAATAATAATAACAATGGCAATAATATTAATAACAATATTAACAACAATAATATTAATAACTAAAATAATAATAATAATAATAATAAATAAATAATAAAAATAATATTAATAATAATAATAGTAATGAGAACAACAGTAATAAAAATAACAAAAATATCAATATTAATTATATAATAATACTAATAACAAAAATAATAATCAGTTAAATAATAATAATAATAATAATAATAATAATAATAATAAAAATATGAATAACAATAATATTAATAACTAAAATAATAATAATAATATTAATAATAATAACACAAATATTATTAACAATATTAATAACAATAATATTATTAACTATAATAATAATAATAATAATAATAATAGTAATGAGAACAGTAATAATAAAAATAATAAAAATATCAATAATAATTATATATTAATACTAATAACAATAAAAATAATCAGTTAAATAATAATAATTATAATAATAATAAAAAAAATAATAATAATAATAAAATATTAATAATAATAATAATACTAATATTAATAACAATAATAATAACAATAATATAAATAACTAAAATAATAATAATAATAATAATAGTATTGAGAACAATAATAATAAAAATAACAAAAATATCAATAATAATTATATAATAATACTAATAACAACAATAATAATCAGTTAAATAATAATAATAATAACAAAAAATAATAATATTAATAATAATAATAATATTAATAACTAAAATAATAATAATGTTATTATTATTATTATTATTATTATTATTATTATTATTATTATTATTATTATTATTATGACACACTCGCACTCCTAAAACCAAAACACCTGACACATCTGCGATAACCACAGACACACACACACACACATACCCACAAACACACAGGCCTAAATACACTCACACACATACACAACACACACACCTAAAACAAACACACACAGGCTTAAATACACACATACATGCCTAAATACACATGCACACATAAACACAAACACACACACACACGCACAGGCCTAAATGCCCACATACACACAGACACATCTCAACACAAACACACATACACAGGTCTAAATATACGGACGCACATAATCTCACACTCGAGGTCCTAAAACCAAACACCTGATATATCTGCCGTAAAACACACACACACACACACACACACACACACACACTGGTCTGTTTGCTGCAGTCCTTCATTGGCCACATATAAACACCTTGGCAGGCCGAGTGCCCAGTGGATTTGTGGGTAATCCTCATTGATTTTGTGTCTTCTACGTCTCTCTGTCATTTCACTGATTACACCACATGATTGTGTGTTAAAGCACATCAGCTGAGTTTCCTTTAGTGTGTGTGTTTCAAGCGGATCTTTGATTGTGTGTGTGTGTGTGTGTGTGTGTATGTGTGTGTGTGTGTTTGAAGTGGCTCATTGTCTTATTGCTGGACTTCTGTATCCGACCAATCTGGACACACATAAACACACACACGCACGCATGCCTAAATAGACATATACGCACAGACACACAAACACACACACACAGAACTAAATAAACACAAACACAAAGATGCACTCACAAACACACCTAAACCAAGCACACACACAGGCCTAAATACACACATACCCACGGACACAACTAAACACAAACACACACACACACACACACACACACAAGCCTAAATACACATGCACAGCCAGACACACCTAAACACAAATGCACACAGGCCTAAATAAACACACACACACACACACACACACACACACACACACACAAACACACACACACACACAAACAGACACAGCTAAAATAAACACACACACACACACCCACAACTTAACACACACATGCCTAAATTTACTGACACATACACACAAACACACACACACACACACTCACACATACACACAGGCCTAAGTACACACACGCACACACATGCACACACATACCCCCTTAAACCAAACACACACAAGCCTAAGTATACTCACACCCACACACACACACACACACACACACTCCTAAATACACACCCAGGCCTAAATACACGCACACACAAACACACACATACACACTGTATATTAACACCTGATTCTGCTTAACACATCTCGCAGACACATCTAAACACACAAACTCACACACACACACATAGGCCTGCCTAAATACACACAGACACACATACACACACACGCACATAGGCCTGCCTAAACACACACACACACACACACATACACACACACACACACACACACACACACACACACACACACACATGTCCAGCTCATTAAAGATGGATAAACAGTAATGGAGGATGATCATAAAAAGGGAAGCTGCTGGTGATCTGCAGTCCTCATGTCTGACCCGCAGACGAGAGCTCTAATGAGTGCAGGAAGTCTTCAACTGCGTCTTATTTTTAGAGGCAGCAGAAATCAAATCATGAGAGATAATTCATCATTCTCCGTCTTAATTTCGCACAGAATCTCTGCCTCTGCCTCGCCGCTCCGTCATTGTGCTGTTGATGGTTTGAGGAGGGTTTTCAGCCGCAGTGGAAGAGCGAGCAGATCCTGTCAAAACTGCTTTATACGGATGAACAGGAAAATGATAATACATCATCAGAATATTTCATTTCGTGGGACATATTGAGAATTTCAGACAGGTTGTGATTCTAACTATGATTATATCACAGAGGGCTCTATTTTAGTGATCTAAACACAAAGTCTAAAGCGGAGGCGCAAAAGCATTAAGGGCGTGTCTGAATACACTTTTGCTATATTAAGGATGGATAAATCCGCTCTCTACCCTGGCGCATGGTCTAACAGGGCTGTGCTTATCCTATTAATGAGTTCTGGGTGTGTTTTGAGCATAACCTGCATTAAACTAATCAGAGCCTCATCTCTCATTTCCTTTAAGAGTCAGTTGCATCGCTCCATGGAGCATTTGCTATTTACATGGCGGACTAAGTAAGTGTAAAAGCTGAACGCTTCACTAGCGAGAAAACTGTTAAACAGAGCATCTGCAGTGCGAAGATAAAGAACGAGCCTCCTCCATTCAGCCTCTTTACTTTCTCTTTACTTTACTTTTACTCTTTATTTTACTCCTTTACTTAGTGCAAAGATTTGCTCAAAACTATTTCTAAATTCAGCTCTAATCTCCAGCAAATTAATTAATGAAGAATAATAATGAAGTGTGGTCAAAACACTGAGTTATATCCAAACACACGTCCTGTTCTGATGCCCCATATGGTGATGCAGACTTCTCCAAAACACCACAGGAGGACAAATCTAAACTTGTTTAATTTAAACAAATATAAATCTGCATATAATCAATAATACTGCTGATAATAATACTATTATACTGATGCAGATCGTCATGAATAAACTGAAAAAGCCCCCTGAGGTGAAGAAGACATGAAGGCGGTGGTGTTTATATTGATGTAGAGAATAATCACTTCTGGATCATTTGAATCCTTTAATTGTTTTCATCTGTAAAGATATTTGTGTGTTGCTGTTCATCCTGTGTGTATTCAGCAGTGTGTAAGCGTTTGGACCTGAAAAGGTGCATAACTAACACACTCTGAGCTGGACTTTAGAGCAGCTTTTAGTTGGTGAACGGTGTGGTCTATTTCAGTTCCTCAAAATAGCAATGCACAACAATGCTCCTTAACACACCTCCTTTATAGACCAGCACACATGAGTCCACAAAGTGGAACAAATGGATTTAGTATTTAAACAATATGGCGCAAAACATGAAAATTAGGGTTGCGCTGGTCTGAAAATAACACCAAATCATGCCAAACACATCTTGCACCTTGTTGCACTGGGTGTATGATAGGACCCATAATATTTTAAGGAGGGCGAAAACGGTCTTTGTACCAAGCGCATGGTCTAAAAGCATTGTCCTTATTCACTTAATGATTTCTGGGTGTGTTTTCAGCATAACATTGGCATTAAACCAATCAGAGTCCTCTTTTAGAGTCAGTTGCGTCACACCATGGTGCATTCGCTATTTACACGACAGACTTTGTAGCAGAAAAAAATGAACATTTCACCAGCAAGGAAATAGTTAAAGGCTGTCTACAGAACGAGAATCTTCTGTTCCACCATGGATTCGTGAAACAGTGTCGTCCACTGAAGACATCCAATACATATTTAATTTCATCATTTTGTTTTTTAAGTGCAACGATTTGTTTCAAAACTATTTCTAAATTCAGTTCTAATCAATTCTAATTTTCAGCAAACTAATTATTAACAATAACAACGAAGTGTGGATAAATATACTATTCCTTATATAGTTATATCCAAACACACTTCCTGCACCTATAGTGATGGATATGTCTCTAAAGCCTAACTGGTGGACAAATCTATTTGAAAAACATTATACAAATATAAATATGCATATACTAAATACTACTACTACTACTACATAGTACTACTAATAATAACACTGAACAAGGTGCATCTTTATATGTTTGTTTTATGTTTTATGCAATAAAACCCTATGTATTAAATATGTAGACTTTAACTATGTTAGACTTTAACTGTATGCATATTATTATATATACACACCTATAATAATATTATAAATAATCATAACAATAATAATAATTATATATATATTTATATTATTTTGTAGTGGTTAAGAGCTCATTGTTTTTTTTATTATATATATATATATATATATATATATATATATATATATATATACACACACATATATATATATATATATATATATATATATATATATATATATATATATATATATATATATATATATATATATATATATATACACACACACACACACACACACACACACATATATATATATATATATATATATATATATATATATATATATATATATATATATATATATATATATATATATATATAAAATTAAAAAAACAATGAGCTCTTAACCCCTACAAAATAATATAAATATATATATAATTATTATTATTGTTATGATTATTTATAATATTATTATAGGTGTGTATATATAATAATATGCATACAGTTAAAGTCTAAATTATTTGCCCTCCTGTGATTTTCTTTCTTTCTTTTCAAATATTATCCTAATGATGTTGAACAGATTCATTAATTTTTCACAGTATTTCCTATAATATTTTTTCTTCTGGAGAAAGTCTTACTTGTTTTATTTCGGCTAGAATAAAGGCAGTTTTTAATTATTTTAAACCCATTTTAAGGTCAATATTATTAGCCCCGTTCAGCAATATTTGTTTTGGATTGTCTGCAGAACAAACCACTGTTATACAATGACTTGCCTAATTACCCTAACTTTACCCTAATTACCCTAGTTAAGCCTTTAAATGTCACTTTAAGCTGAATACTAGTGTCTACTTGTACTATCATCATGGCAAAGAGAAAATAAATCAGTTATTAGAAATGAGTTATTAACACTATTATGATTAGAAATGTGCTGAATAAAATCTTCTCTCCGTTAAACAGAAATTGGGGAAAAAATATGCAAGGGGGCTAATAATTCAGACATTGGTCATTCTGTTATTGGTCAGGCTTTAGTCACATGCTGATCTCAGTTCAATGCGCTCCTGAGAGCGTTAGATCATCCTCTGCTCCATCTGCCAAAGCGGAGAGGAAGATCTGCATGATTTACAGTCAGATCGCTTTAAAACAGTCACTTTCTCTGCGGATGCGACCCCTGGTTCAATACCGAGCCCATTTGGCATCAGGAAGCGCATAATAAAAGGTCAAAGAGCCTTAAAGCACTTCCAGAAATACTGTTTTTACTTCATCACATCTGTCAGGCCCGTGTGTGACTTTGTTGAGGCGTAATAAAGAGCAGACATGATCGATATTGACATTTTATGGAGCGGTTTTCACACACATCAACACTTCTGCCGTGATACGACTTTATTGAAAGCTAAGAGGAAGCTTGCCTGTAAATCTGTCAGGCTGATTTATGAGTTCAAACCGGATTATGGTCTGTTCGCTGCAGCGCTCGTGTGTCTAAACTTGCGCTGCACAATATTTATCGCTCCAGCATCGATATCGCGATCTGCAATAGTCACAGCTCAGGATCTGCAAGGTGGAGTCTGGATTATAGTTAACCAGAAAACACAGTTCAGAGCAGCTGATTTGTGTAATCACTGCAGAGTTTAACTTTAAAGCAGACCTATTATGCTCGCTTTACAAGGTGTAATATAAGTCTCTGATGTCCCTAGAGTGTGTCTAGTGAAGTTTCAGCTGAACATAGCACACAAATAATGTTTTCCACCTCTCTGAAACTCACTCTTTTAGGCTTTGATCCTAACTGGTGACTAACCTTTTGGTCACTGTCGCTTTAAATTCAAATGAAACGCTTTTCAGAATTTCAGAGGAGGGCGGAGCTACAAATGCCTGTGTGTCAGCATAGTGGCAGATGTAAAACAGCACTAGTGTTGTCAGTGCTGGTCAGGTGTGCATGTGCGCTTCAGTGTGAGTGTGTGCTTCATGCTTCTGTCAATTTATGTCGCACCTGTCGCTATTCATCTAAAACTCCACATCTATAATCCTCTTAGTCTATGCTGACATTATCTTCAGCATCTCAAACACTCGAATGGCTAATGGACAGACGGCTGCTTCTCACTCAGGGCTGCTGTTTATGCTAATAAGGGAGAGATGAGCACTAGTGGGCGGGGCTTTCCCCCTCTGATGACACGTACAAAGAGAGAAGTGTTTCTGCTGTTAAGTCTGATTATAAAACAGATAACTAATTCATGTTTACAATTCGAGGCTGGAGATATTCACACACTGCTGCCACACAACTGTGCTTAAACCCCTTATAAAAGTGATTTTTGCATAATAGGTCGCTTTTTAATCTAATAGTGTGAAAGTCTTAACTCTGTTTGTCTGTTTGTAGGTGGAGTGGCTGAAGAACGAGGAGATTATCGACCCTGCAGACGACAGAAACTTCTACATCACCATCGACCACAACCTGATCATCAAACAGGCCCGTCTGTCGGACACCGCCAACTACACCTGCGTGGCCAAAAACATTGTGGCCAAACGGAGAAGCACCACAGCCACGGTCATCGTCTACGGTCAGTAGTTATATTTCTATTCACCTACAATGCTTGATGGAGGTGCCAAATTGTGCAGAAAATTTAAACATTAGTAAAAATCTTTAGTTTTCAACAGAAGAAATAAACTGATAAATGTTTGAAACAACTTATAAATAATATATAATAGATATAGAAAAAACTACTACTACTACCACGTCTACTACAACTGATACTACTACAACAACATGTACCACTACTACAACATCTACATCGACAACATCTGCTACTTACTGATACTACTACATCAACGACAACTACTGCTACTACAACATCTACTACAACTGATACTACTACAACAACATGTACCACTACTACAACATCTACTACAACTGATACTACTACAACAACATGTACCACTACTACAACATCTACTACAACTGATACTACTACAACAACATGTAGCACTACAACAACATCTACTACAACTGATACTACTACAACAACATGTACCACTACTACAACATCTACTACAACTGATACTACTACAACAACATGTACCACTACTACAACATCTACATCGACAACATCTGCTACTTCTGATACTACTACATCAGCGACAACTACTGCTACTACAACATCTACTAATTCTGATACTACTACACCAATAACGTCTACTATTACTGATACTACTTCAACAACCACAACTACTTCTACAGTCACTACTACCACTATTACACCAACGACAGCAACCTGAATAATGACCATGGCAGAAATGCTTACAACCCAGGCTCATTCTGAGAACGTAGTCCCGGGGACGTTTCTGGAGACCGCGAAATACATCCCGGGAGGTACGTATTTTTGCAGTTTTTGTTTTCGCGAATCCGCGAGAGGCCGCTGTGCGCTTTTTCCCGCGCCGTTCTCGCGTAAACCCGCTAAAGGCCGCTGTCAAACGACCTTCCGCCTGTCTGCCTGGATGACAGAATGATTGACCGTGCGACCGGCCAATCGGCTGACCCACCCTCCTCCGTCCCTAAACCCAACCAACGACGATTCACAAAAGCCGTCCAGAAAAATAAAAGCCCTCGTCTGATTTTTACCACGTTTTCGGATTTTGACCACATTCTCACCCTGTGACAAACTTGTTCGCTTCAATTTTTGGATTTTGTTTTTGTTTTCTTACCTGATTTCTTGCCGGCTGACAGGGAAGGGAACGGCGTCGCACCGCCCCGCAGCGTTCGCTTAAAAAAATGAAATGCAGCCGTACGTACCCCCAGCTACGTATTTCGCAGTCTCCAGAAACGTCCCCGGGACTACGTTCTCAGAATGAGCCTGGGTTGAATGCTTATGATAATGAGGAGATAACAGGAGGACAAGTCAGAACAGTAATGCTAATAATGGTAACAAAAGTATAAGTAATAATATTACTGATGATAGTGAGGAGGCGAAGGGAGGTTTTTTATTAAAGGGGGGATATATAAGCATTTTTCGGCTGAATTACATACCAGAGCAAATACAAGTTTATTTAGAAACTAATTTCAAGAGGACCACGTGCTTATGATTCAGATGATTCCTAAGTCACCAAAAATAACCAGAGATTTTATACCTCAGTCATCTTCGTTTTGAAGAATCCCCCCTTCCACTCCTATTCCTTCTCCCTTTTCCTAGACAGGGTAGCACGGCGGCCCAGTGGTTAGCACTGTTGCCTCACAGCAAGAATGTCACTGGTTCAAGTCCATACCAAGCCAGTCAACATTTCTGTGTGGAGTTTGCATGTTCTCCCCGTGCTTGCATGGGTTTCCTCCCATCGTCTAAAGACATACGACATAAGTGAATTGACTAAACCAAATTGGCACTAAAGACGAGTTCTAACGGCCCATTTACACTGGGCGTCAGCGTCAACACTTCCCATTCACTTTGAATGGGTGATGTCAAGCGTTGCCGAACTGAACTGTTTATCCGTCTGCGCCACTTCATTGCTCACTGCACAAGTTGGGAATTTCTCGACTTTCCAAGCGTCAACAGAAGCCTCAGACAATCAGATAACGTTATGCAAATACCCCAGCTCAGACAGTAGCCTGTTGTGGACTAATTTCATTGTCTGACGCTGCTATGACAATCGCGCCAGCCCCAACTTTAGACACGCCCTACGTCAAGCCTTGATTCTGAAGCCCTGTGTAAATCGGGCGATAGCAGTATTTCTCTTCACAGCAATCTCTAATTTATCATTAGCCATAAATAAGCAAGGGAGTTCTTGAGACCTACCTGAGCTCAAACTCTCCTCTTGCCCTGCAAACGGGAAGGAGCCC
>NC_079444.1:2793784-2808784 GCF_903798145.1 Danio aesculapii | reverse complement strand
TAGAGACTAAGCAGAAGGAAAATGTATAAATAATAAAATAAAAATGTAAAAAATATATATATAATATAAATAAATAAATAATGAAACTAATAAATATATTAATATAATATATTATAAAAATAAAAATACAATAATAAAAATACATTGGACAATGATTTTCAGAAATAAAAAAAAAAAAAAATTAATTAATTAATAAAAAATACAATAAAAAATATTTTTAGATAATATTTTGATTATTTATTTATAAAACACTTTACAGAAAAAGATACAGATGTAAGATCAGTTTTGTATAACATTAAAAGTAAAACATTTAAAAGCAGATAAAACATTCAATATCTAGAATAGTATTACTATCAAATATAAAGAGAGAGAGAGAGAGAGAAACAAGTTATATCCGTTTAAATGTTCGACATTATAAAAGGAATGTTTTTTCTGCTTCTGTCTCGTTGTTCTGATTCATTAATTCAGGTTTAGGTTCATATATTATCATTTTGTTTGGTCTTTTTTGTGACCATTGTGATAAACAGAAAATGTCAAGTTAAAAAAATTAAAGCTGCAGTATGTAAGTCTGACACCCAGTGGTTGAACTAGGTATTGCACTCCTGGATCAAAACAAACGCAAGCGCAGGTTGCCAGATTGAGGACAGGAGCGAGTATGCGAGTTCAAACCGTGCTCTAAATAAAAGGAACGGCACTTCCTGGTGCAAACAGCCCAATTGTTCATCACTGCGTATCTCGTCATGTAGCGTGTTCTTAGGACTGGAGGTTACAATGTAACCTGCTCACCTAATGTTTACACTCCTAATATTTATATTATTTGCTAATTAATAACCACCTCATGTGGAACTCTAAATCTGCGTCTCATTTCGGAGTCTGCTACTGTCCACCAGAGGTCCCATTTCGGTCACGGATGCATGTTTTCAGAGCCTTTCTGACTGAATGAATGAATGAAATACACTGTTTTCCAGCAAGGCATCCCGGGGTGCTGAAATATAATTGGCTAAACTGGCTTTGGGCGGGTTAAAGAGACCAAAACAAAGACAGACGTTCCATCAAGGAACTTACATGTTCAAAGCAGAATATCTGACTTCAGCATTGTTTTTCAGATAAACAAGAATGTTTGAGCATGTTTCTGAATATCTGCAAATATATGATGGTGTTTTTATGCTCTAGAAGAGTCAAAAGCTTACATAAAGCACCTTTAAATAAAACCCTTTTTAAATTCGTTGATTCTGTGGTGGAAATAAACTAAACAGCTTTCAAGCTTCAGAAGTAAATATAGAAATGAATGTGAGTGAAAGCAGAATGATGAAGGTTTCAGGTTTGCTCCAGCAGCTCTGTGGGAAAATGTCGAGTTTTCCAGCTGTGGTCAGACGCAGGCAGGATCTTTTCCCATGGCAGACGATGCTGAAGTGTTTTTCTGTTGTGTTCATCAGTGAAACAGGAGCCGATTCTCTGCTGTTTGTGTCTGATTTATACATGCTCTGAAGGAAAACGCTTCATCTCCTGTGAAGTTCAAGATTCGGTTGTTTTATTTGGATGACATTTTGTTGCAGTATTACAGAAAAAAAAAAAAAAAAGTTATATAATTACATTTTCTAAGTAATAAAAATAAAAATTAAAAATAATTAATACATTAAATAAATAAATAATAGATAAGTAAATAGATAAAATAATACCACAATAATAATTATAGCAGATTTTTGGGGAAAAGGCATATATATGGCATTTCTTTGGTATTTAGATATTTTAGGTATTTTTAACTCTTTTGATGTCATTTTTACTGAAAATATGTATTTGTGGGTGTAAATATGCAAAAAAGTGTGTGTAAGTATCAGCTTTATAATTTTATAATGAAATAAATAATAACAACAAAATATAAATAAGTTACAAAATTTATAATTAATAAATAAATGAATAAACATATAAATAAATTAATTAATTAATTAATAATTAATATTCTAAATGAAAAAAATTTAAAATAAAGAAATAATTTATTGAAAGAACAAAATAGAAGATACAAATTAGAAAAAGACTAAAATGATTATTTAAGATAATGAAAAAATAAATAAATATATATCTATAATTACAACAAAATAATAATAACATACCAAAAATGAATAGACATAAATAAGAAATAAGTGAATAAAAAATTATTGATAATAAATAAATAATCTAAATAAAAAATAATTAAAAATTAATAATGAGAAAATATAATAAAAAATTAATTAAAAATAAAATTGAAGATAAAAATAAGGTATATATAATTTATATAAGGTAAGATAATATAATCATTCATTTATTCATCCATTTTCTTTTCGGCTTAGTCCCTTTATTAACCTGGGGTCGCCACAGCGGAATGAACCGCCAACTTATCCAGCACATGTTTTACACAGCGGATGCCCTTCCAGCCACAACCCATCACTGAGGAACCCATACACACTCATTCACACACTATGGACAATTTAGCCTACCCAATTCGCCTGTACCGCATGTCTTTGGACTGTGGGGGGAAACCGGAGCACCCGGAGGAAACCCACGCGAACGCAGGGAGAACATGCAAACTCCACACAGAAACGACAACTGACCCAGCCGAGGCTCGAACCAGCAACCTTCTTGCTGTGAGGCAACAGCACTACCTACTGCGTCACTGCGTTGCCATAATATGACCATTTAGAAGATAATGAAAAAATAACAATAACATAATACCAACAACATAAGAACAAAATAACATAAATAAATAATCAAATTAATACAAAATAATAATTAAAATACATTTAAAATGATTAAATATAATATAAAATAAAATTAAATTAATATATCAACTAATTAATAACAAAAAAAATGAAATTTTTAAATATTTAAAAATAAAATAAAAAATACACAACAATACATCAATTCATATTTTATAAAGTTTGAACGTAAGAACACATCCTAGCTCAAAAACGCAGAAGCAAGATCATTTCCTCATCAATAAACACACACAGTTTGTCGGCGCAATAGCCTAGTGGTTAGCGCGTCGACATATGGTGCAGTAGCACGTCAGGGTGTCGCGAGTTCGAATCCCAGCTCGACGACATTTCCCTACCCCCCCCTCTCTCTCTCCAACTTCGCTTCCTGTCTAAATACTGTCCTATCTAATAAAGTCAAAATGGCCAAAAATAAATCTTAAAAAAAAAAAAAAAAAACACACACAGTTTGAGTTGTAAGTGTAATAATAATGGCGAGGCTCCGCAGACACACTTCTGCTTGCTTTAATAAAGGTTGAGATTAATATTCATCTTGATTAGGTGATGGAAATGAAATGGCCAGAGGTCGCGATGATGCACAGCAGATTGAATCAAATGCTGTTAATGATAATCAGGAATCTAATTACCACTTTCATTCTGGCGTGCAAACGATGAGTGAGTGTTAATCGGAGTATTGATCAAAGTGTGTGAGGAATCATCCATCAGTGTGTGTGTCTGATGCTCATAACACTTCAACAGTGTTTCTTCAACACTTTAACAAGCTTCATTTCGCTGCTCAATAGGCCAGTTTATAACGCGGTAAAACACAGATTGTTTATTCGTTGAGTTACTACATGGTGAGTGTGGTAATCATATTATTATGTGCTAATAATCTGACAATTCAGCACTGAGTTGTGGAAATAAATTATGTTTGTATAGTTTATTAAAGTGGAGAAGTGTTATTTAAAATTGTAATTTTTTTTACCTCTTTTTATTTTTAATTAAATTAATAGAGGCATTTTAAATTACAAAAAAAAAAAAAACAGACACGTGTGAAAAAGCAATAGGGGTTGGGTAAATGACAGTATATATTCTTAAAATTTAAAACCACATAAAACTACTTTTAAACTTTATGCTATTTAAAATTTAAAAAAACACTTTGAAACTTTAAGCTACTTAAAACATAGAAATACTTAAAAACTACTTTTAAACTTTAAGATATTTAAAATATAAAACTACTTAAAACTACTTTTAAACTTTACTTAAAACAGAAATAAGGACTACTTAAGAACTTCTTAAACTTTTAAACTTAAAACTACTTTTAAACTTGAAGATACTTAAAATATAAAACTACTTAAAACTACTTTTAAACTTGAAGATACTTAAAATATAAAACTACTTAAAACTACTTTTAAACTTAAAATTACTTTTAAACTTTAAGCTACCTAAAACCTAAAACTACATTTAAACTTGAAGCTATGATTATTTTATATATATATATATATATATATATATATATATATATATATATATATATATATATATATATATATATATATATATATAGCTACTTAAAATATAAAACTACTTAAAACTACTTTTAAACTTTACTTAAAACATAGAAATAACTTAGAACTACTTAAAACTACTTTTAAACTTTAAGCTACTTAAAACCTAAAACTACTTTAAAACTTGAAGCTACTTAAAACATAGAAATGCTTAAAACTACCTTTTAAGTTACTTAAAATTTTAAACTACTTAAAACTACTCTTAAACTTCAATTAAAAGATAGAAATAACATAGAAAGAACTGCTTAAAACATAAAACTACTCAAACTTAAAATTACATTTAAACTAGAACTTCTTTTAAATTGTTTGCTATTATAAACTTAAAACTACTTAAAACAGAACTACCTAAAACTACTTTTAAACTTTAAGTTACTTGAATCTTAGAACTACTTAACTTAAATCTACTTTTAACCTTGAAGCTACTTAAAAATTAAAACTACTTAAAACTACTTTTAAACTTGAAGCTTCTTAAAACGTAACTACCAAAAACTACTTTTAAACTTAAAACTACTTAAAACAGAACTACCTAAAACTACTTTTAAGCTTAAAGTTTCTTGAATCTAAGAACTACTTAAAACTTAAAACTACCTAAAACTACTTTTAAGCTTTAAAAGCAACTTAAAAGTTTTTTAAGACAGCCTAAAGTTTGTCTTAGATATTAAATGTAAAATATATGAAATCAGGTCAGCTTTTAACAGTGATTAACTTTTTATGAATTACCAACTTGAAACAGCAGACGTGAGTACATAATAGTCAGTATTAGTCTGGTTCAGCATGTTTAGTTAACTGATCTTTATAAAGCATCTTCCAGCAGACTCAGTGATACTCAAGTCATTCCTCTGCTAGTAAATACATTTAATATACAGTATGTACAGTACTAAACTGCAATTAATTGACCTAAAAATTTAAAATAATCCCTTACTTTACGTTTTTCAGAGGGAAAGTTATTTAATTACAATTACTTTTGAAACAAAATACACCCAGCACAGATTATAACCCATTTTTGTTGAAATGTAAATATTACTTCAGTTCTTTTAACCCATCTTCCAGCAGACGCAGTGATACTCAAGTCATTCCTCTGCTATTTGAATCATCTTATTTTTTTTCCACAGTGAAATGCATTGTGGGAGCATTAGTCCTGCGCAGATTGATGGCGAGTTTGTGGGGAATATAAAACCCATAACGTTATAGATTTAGACTCACTTCCCCTGATTGATTTTTCCCCCCCGTTCTCCGGCTAAAAGGGTGAAACCACTTATGTGCATGCTAATGACCGTTTATCAGAAATCCACATCATCTGAAAGCACACATTATTGCAAATATCATCGGGCACGAATTATGCCTGATAGGTGAACTCACCTCGTCCCGTTAGAAAGCATTTACAGAGCGTTTCCTCCGCGCTAATGCCCTCGGATCTTAGCGTATTTGCTTTTTTGGAGTTTGTAAAGTGCTCAGATTGTGTTTGAGCTGCGGTGTCAGCTGAAGCGGGATTGAATTTGAGCTGTTTTTCTGGATTTCGGCTCTGTAGTTTTAACCTTTTGCTGTTTGTGTGCTGTCTTACTGTGTTATGATGTTGCTTTTCAGGGCTTTTTGTTGCTTAATGCACAGACAGATGACATTTTCTTGACATATCGATCGGTGGAAAGGGCATGACAAACACAAGGGCAAACGCCGGCTTCTTCTTCTTCTTCTGCTTCATCTGTCAGAAACTGGATCTTGTGCAAATTTGTGCCGGATGAAATGTAATATTTGCACTGATGCCCTCACCGATGAAACAACAGCAGACGCTAATAAAAGCACAGTGACAGACTTTGAGCTGTGTTTGGGAGGATAGCATGAAAATAGCATGGGTGATTGAAATGGAAAATGGTCTAATATATTGTTTAATCTTTTGCATTTGTAATGAATGAAAAATGAGTTTGATTATTTGTTGCGAACCAGAAATAAAATGGAAAACAGTATGGAAAACGGGAATAAAAAGAGAAAGTGATTTCTAAGGGGCAGCACGGTAGCTCAGTGGTTAGCACTGTCGCCTCACAGCAAGAAGGTTGCTAGTTCGAGTCCTGGCTGGGCCAGTTGGCGTTTCTGTGTGGAGTTTGCATGTTCTCCCCATGTTGGTGTGGGTTTCCTCCGGGTGCTCCGGTTTCCGAATATAAGGGCATTCGCTGTGTAAAACATATGGCAGAATAGTTGACGGTTCATTCCGCTGTGTCAACCCCTGATAAATAAGGGTCTAAACTGAATGAATGAATGAATGAATGACTTCTAACTTTACTTTGACTTGTATTTGACTTGTGGCTGTGGAGGAAGAGCATACAGGTACTTGACTGGCCTGCCTGTAGTCCCAACCTGTCTCCAATAGAGAATGAGTGGCACATTACAAAGACCTCGTACTGTTGCCCACCTTAAGAATTGTTTGCAGGAAGAAAGGGACAAAATTACACCTGAAACACTTCATCACTTCAGTTTCTAAACGTCTTTTAAGTGTTGTGAAAAGGAATGGCAACATTACAAAGTGGTAAATGCTTTACTGATAGAACTTTTATTTTTATTATTGGAATATGTGTTTATTTTGAAAAAAATCATGAAGAAGATATTAAGTAATGTTTGTTGCATTGTCTGCAATTCCTACAAACAAGTCTTAGGGTGGGCAACAGTATGGGGTCTTCGTTTTGCGACACACATTCTCTATCGGAGACAGGTCGGGACTGCGGGTAGGCCAGTCAAGTGCATAAAAGTGTCAAGTGTATAGAAGTACAAGGACAAAAACTGATGTGATGAGAATTTGTGGTCTTTTTGATTATGTATTGTACAATTTTGAGTTTGATTACATATTAAAGAGCAGAATCAAAAGAAAGCGCTTCCCAAAATATCATATAACATCCAAACAACAACAAAAATAATTGATATTAATGCTGATATATACTATTTAGCTTGACATTTTACATTTTCACAAATAAAATTAAACCTGTATTTACTTGTTTTTGTGAATGATAGTTTTGAAACAAATTCTCTAAATTATATTTATGAGTTCGCTATTGCAGCGTTCACTTTATTTTCAGGTGTATTCATGCATATCATGCTACTATATTTTTTTAGAATAAACAGAAATGTGGAAAAGTTATACTTCTTTTAATTGTTTAGTTATAATGGAATTAATTAGGTTTATTGTGTGTTTATGTAAATCTCAAAATAAAGTAGTTAATATTAATGCAGAAATATTTATTATTATTATTATTATTATTATTATTATTATTATTATTATTATTATTATTATTATTATTGTTGTTATTACTGTTATTATTATTATTATTGTTATTATTATTATTGTTATTATGATTTTATTATTATTATTATTATTATTATTATTATTATTATTATTATTATTATTACTGTTATTATTATTATTATTATTATTATTATTATTATTATTATTATTATTATTATTATTATTATTATTATTATTGTTATTATTATTATTATTATTATGATTTTATTATTATTATTATTATTATTATTATTATTATTATTATTACTGTTATTATTATTATTATTATTATTATTATTATTATTACTGTTATTATTATTATTATTATTATTGTTGTTGTTATTATTATTATTATTGTTATTGTTATTGTTATTGTTATTATTATTATTAATATTAATATTATTGTTATTATTATTATTATTATTATTATTATTATTGTTATTATTTTTGTTATTATTATTATTATTATTACTGTTATTGTTATTATTATTATTATTATTGTTATTATTATTATTATTATTATTATTATTATTGTTATTATTATTATTGTTATTATTGTTATTATTATTATTATTATTATTATTATTATTATTATTGTTATTATTATTATTATTCTTATTATTATTATTATTATTATTAATATTATTATTGTTATTATTGTTGTTATTATTATTATTATTATTATTATTATTATTGTTATTATTATTATTATTATTATTATTATTGTTATTATTATTATTATTATTATTATTATTATTATTATTATTATTATTATTATCTCCAAAGTCAAAAACTGATGCGATGAGAATTTATGCTCTTTAATAGGCAGGAAATAATCCCACATTATAATTCGATTTCATGGGGTTGTACATAATGTGTTGCCTTTTAGTATTCATTTTGTGTTCTGCGATTGTGAGATTAAGTGGCTCTTTTCTAGGGGTCAGAGGTCAACATCTCGGTCAATATCATGCACATAAACCCTCCATCCATCAGGTCATTGATTCTGCTGTCTGTCAATGTATCCGCCGCTCTGTCCGTTTCTACATCCATATGTAACTTTTGTGTTTCGGTCACGCCTTTAGCTATTTAACAGATTTACTGCCAGATTTACAGGCTCTTCAGATTCACTCACAGCGCCAAACAACAAGCTAATTACAGTATATTAGTGTCCACAGAAATGGCTGGTAATATTCTGCTTGTTATTGTCAGGGTTTTGTTAGTAGGGATGGAGTGAGGATGCAACTAAAATGGGTATTTATTTAGCAAATCAAAAACAGAAGACAGCAAAAACTACCCTAGGCGGAAACAAAACTTTAAATAAGGAGCAAACTAGAGTGAGCTGGACTGGAAGGGCAGGATGCAAACTCGAGCAGGGCTGGAACAACAGTACTGGGAAACATAGATGATAAACTGGCACAGGACAGCAAACATGAGGAAGCTGTGAGCAAGATAAAATTAAAAATCAAACAAACAGGTAACCAGAATTAACCAGAATGGGATAACAAGGTGAGCAGGACTAGGCAATAGACAGGAGAGCACATGACACAAAGAGAAAAAACAAAAGCCATGAGCCATGTTGTGATGAGTGTGGTGGTGACAACAAGGGTCTGATCCAAACTGAGCTATTATTAGGATGGTCAGACAGGCAAGGTTAAAAACAAGGACAGACGGTTGCATGAACGTAATCCGCAAGAGTAATCAGTAAACAGGCGAAGGGTCGAGGCAGGCAGAAAAACAAACATAAACATAAAACAAACAAGGGTCAAAACATGGCTAGACAGTCCAGGAAACACAAAGAAATGTTCACTACAGGGAAACAAGACTCGGCATCGATATCAGATACCGAGACCTCATGCTGAAAACAATAAAAAGACACAGACAAAGACAGGAGAGATGAGTGCAAGACCCAAGCACTACATCCAATAGTGTACTGGACAGAACTAGAGTCTACACCACCAAAACAAGAGTAAACAAGACAACACTAGATGTCCCCAAGGGGAACACCCTACAAGAGACTTGACACAGGACAGGCAAGAAACAAAACAAAACAGGCAACACAAGACAGAATAGTAAATGGACCAGAAACCTGGATGGGTTGGAGGGAGGGAAAAGCCAGGGAGGGTTCTGTTGAGTTAAGTGTGTTAGCAAAAGCTTTAAAAGAGCTTTAAAAAACAGTCTAGGGAGGATCCAGTGGGTCTAGGGTCCTAGCAGAAGGCTATGGTGAAACTTGAGAGACAGTCTAGGGAGGGTCTAGTGGGTCTAGGTTCCTAGCAGGATGCTCTGGGGAAGCTTGAGAGACAGTCTAGGGAGGGTCTGGTGGGTTTAGGTTCCTAGCAGGAGGCCATGGTGAAGCTTGAGAGACAGTCTAGGGAGGGTCTGGTGGGTCTAGGGTCCATGTAGGAGACCATGGTGAAGCTTGAGAGACAGTCTAGGGAGGGTCTGGTGGGTCTAGGGTCCATGCAGTAGACCATGGTGAAGCTTGAGGGACAGTTTAGGGAGGGTCTGGTGGGTCTAGGGTCCAAACAAGAGACCATGGTGAAGATTGAGGGACAGTTTAGGGAGGGTCTGGTGGGTCTAGGGTCCAAACAGGAGACCATGGAGGAGCTTGAGGGACAGTTTAGGGAGGGTCTGGTGGGTCTAGGGTCCAAACAGGAGACCATGGTGAAGATTGAGGGACAGTTTAGGGAGGCTCTGGTGGGTCTAGGGTCCAAACAGGAGACCATGGAGGAGCTTGAGGGACAGTTTAGGGAGGGTCTGGTGGGTCTAGGTTCCTAGCAGGTAGCCACGGTGAAGCTTGAGAGACAGTCTAGGGAGGGTCTGGTGGGTCTAGGGTCCATGCAGGAGACCATGGTGAAGCTTGAGGGACAGTTTAGGGAGGGTCTGGTGGGTCTAGGGTCCAAACAGGAGACCATGGTGGAGCTTGAGGGAAAGTCTAGGGAGGATCCCAGCGGGAAGAAAGCGTGGAGGTGGAGGGACAGTCTAATGAGGCTCCGGTGGGTCTAGGGTCATAGCAGGAGGACAGAGTAGAGCTGGAGGGACAAGCCAGGGAGGGTCCGCTAGGTCAGGGGCCTCATCTGGGGGCCAGGGTGGATCTGAAGCAACATGATCTCACGGCAATTCAGAACTTTTCATACAATTTAGTACAATTTGCTTATCCCCCAGCGATGGTTAGGTGCCACGCCTACTTTTTAAAATCATAAATTTTTGTGTGACTAAACTGAATTAGACACTAAACAGACAATTGTAATATACTTACGTTTCCTTGTGAGATCAGGCTGTCTGAAGGGACAGTCCAGGCCAGAACCGGAGGGGTGATCCAAGGAGCATCCGATGGGGTAAACAAAGTAGGAGTCTTGATGAAGACAGGAAGGGCTGGAGGTCTGTGCGGAGTTAACAAGGCCACCAAGGTGAAGAGATTGGGTGGTGTAGACAGGGCAAGGTTCTTGAGTGGCACAGACAGGGCCAGCATTGGCACGTTTATTTATCATGACTAGTCTTATGAACACCCCTTTAAGTAAAGCGTTACCCAATTTTTAAACGGTACATTTATATTTAATAGTGATTGTCCATGTTGTGAGTGTTACAAGTACCATCATTTTTTCACTAAGATGAAAGCATAGCAAGCAGCACCACTGAAGCATTTGATGAACACACAGCCTCTGGATATGCAGATGTGCTTGAGTCGTCCTCCTCCAGCCGGTGCGCGTGTGATTTAGGGCCGTTCCTCATGCTACATTAGTGGGCGTCTCTTCTCTAATAGCGTCCAGCTCCCGGAGTGCCGATCCCTCATGTCCATGTGTCAGCTGTGAGGCTGCGAGTGCTTTTGACTCATTGACTCCAAGCCTGTTTATCAGCTTAAAACCATCCATCGCATTCGCTCGTTAGTCCTAATGAAGCACTAAAACGCGGCTGACGGATGGTGGCATTCCTCGTTTGTCTGCAGAAAGAGTCCAGGAGAGGGCGAAAGTGACACCAAATGGAGAAGAATAGTCCTGGGCTCCGTCCTCATCATCACTCATGTCTTTGTTGGCTTGCTTGATCTTTTTTTTTTTTTTTTTTTTTCAATCCGATTGTGTTGAATTTGATTTTCATCCCTCACCCTCCATCCCTCCCTCTCTCCCAAAGGTTCCTTATATCAGAAGTCCTTCGAGCACACAGACAAGAGCAATGCTCTGCCACATCCATGTGAGTCCCTCATTTCATTGATTTCTGTTTGCATGCGTCTCCAATCCTTCCTCATTTCCTCCTTTTTCCTTTTCTCAACTCATGCCATCCCTTTTTTTATCCCAGGAGTCTTTAAAAGGATAGTTCGCGCAAAAATGACAATTTACCCTCTGCTTACTGGCTCTCAAGTGCTTCGAAAACTTCGTTTCTTTCTTCTGCCCAACACACAAAAATATATTGTGAAGAATGCTGGAAACCTGTAACCACCGACTTCCATTGTAGGAAAAACAAATACTGTGGAAGTCAGTAGTTACAGATTTCCAACATTTTTTCAAAAATAAACTCAAAGGTTTGATAGAAGTAAAGACTAACAAAATTACGACATTCATTTTTGGGCGAACTATCCCTTTAAATGCTGGGAAAAAAACATGCCTAAACTAATCTAAGGTAATTTCATCTTTCAATCTCCACAAAATATTACACTAGTTTTACTGTGGTGTTTTTGAACCATAGTAAAGTGTATTTTACTGTATATATATATATATATATATATATATATATATATATATATATATATATATATATATATATATATATATATATATATATATATATATATTATAGTATTTACAACACTTCATAGTATTAACTATAGTGAACTGATAAACCATAATAAATGCTGTAATATACTTTAGTTTTTACTTCAGTAAATGGTGGTGTATTGTAGTATAATTTACTGTATAGTTGTAGAAAACTACAGTGTTGGGTTGTTTATATTACTGTAGTTGTTGTGTTACCATAGCAACTAAAGAATAACTGTAACAGATGAAATACTGTAGTTCTCGGGTTACTATAGCAACCACAACAGATTAATTACTGTAGTTGTTATGTTGCCATAGCAACTACAGAATCACCACAAAAGGTTAATTATTGTAGTTGTTATGTTGCTATAGCAACTATAAAATCACCACATCAGAATAATTGCTGTAGTTGTTGTGTTGCTATAGCGACTATAGAATCACCACATTAGATTAATGACTGTGGTTGTTGTGTTGCTATAGCGACTGTAGAATCACCACAACAGATTAATTACTGTAGTTGTTGTGTTGCCATAGCAACAATAGGATCACCACATCAGATTAATTACTGTAGTTGTTGTGTTGCCATAGCAACAATATAATCACCACAACAGATTAATTACTTTAGTTGTTGTGTTGCCATAGCAACAATAGAATCACCACAACAGATTAATTACTGTAGTTGTTGTGTTACCATAGCGACTATAGACTCACCACATCAGATTAATTACTGTAGTTGTTGTGTTACCATAGCGACTATAGAATCACATCAGATTAATTACTGTAGTTGTTGTGTTGCTATAGCAACTATAGAATCACCACATTAGATTAATGACTGTAGTTGTTGTGTTGCCATAGCAACAATATAATCACCACAACAGATTAATTACTGTAGTTGTTGTGTTACCATAGCGACTATAGAATCACCACAACAGATTAATTTCTGTAGTTGTTGTGTTACCATAGCGACTATAGAATCACCACAACAGATTAATTACTGTAGTTGTTGTGTTACCATAGCGACTATAGAATCACCACATCAGATTAATTACTGTAGTTGTTGTGTTACCATAGCAACTACAGAATCACCACATCAGATTAATTACTGTAGTTGTTGTGTTACTATAGCGACTATAGAATCACCACATCAGATTAATTACTGTAGTTGTTGTGTTACCATAGCGACTATAGAATCACCACATCAGATTAATTACTGTAGTTGTTGTGTTACCATAGCAACTATAGAATCACCACAACAGATTAATTACTGTAGTTGTTGTGTTACCATAGCAACTATAGAATCACCACAACAGATTAATTACTGTAGTTGTTGTGTTACCATAGCAACTATAGAATGATCTCAACAGATTAATTCAAGTACTTTACTATAGTATGGTTTAAAAGCACTATAGTATTTACTATAAACTACTGTAGTATTTTGAGTGTTTGCTTGTTTTTTGGTGGTTTAAAGATTTTTTGCTGCCTTTTATCAAGTATAGGTGACCATATAAACCAGTTTAGACCAGACACTAAAGAAAACAACCAAAACAGACTTTTATTATGTGACCAAGCCTCATAGCTTGATCTCTTCGACACCAAGAGACAGAGTAAACCAGCTTAGACCACCTTTAAAATGACTATAAGTTATTTGTTTGATTTGTTTCGCTAGTTTCTGGGTTTATATGCCTCCTGTGTTTTCGGGTTTAGTTTTTTGTGTGTGTATGTGTGGCAATCCTGGACCAATTGAGACCAGCATGACACTCTAGGATGTCTAGTATAGGGTGCTTTGGCTTTAAAAACGTGATCTGGTTTGCTGGTTTTTGACAGTCTAATACTGTAGTCTGGTCTAAATGATGCAGATCACTGTTTACAATACTAACATGTATCCTTACCATGTACCCTCCTGTGACCCTTCATCCGGCACTCCAAATGCAAAATAAAGAATTATGAGTGATATTTTGTGTGTATAAGTGTGTGTATGAGTGTGTGTTTGTGTATCTGCTTGTGTTTGTGTATCTGATTGTGTTTGTGTATGAGTGCATGTTTATGTATGAGTGTATATCTGAGCGTGTGTGTGTGTGTATGTGTATGTAACTGTTGTGTGTGTATATAAGTGTGTATCTCTGTGAGTGTGTATCTACATATGTGTGCATCTCTGTGTGTGTTTGTCTGTGTGTGCGTATGTGTATCTGCCTTTGTGTGTACATGTATATGTATGTGTGTGAGTGTACATCTGCATTCGTGTGTGTCTATAAGTATCCATGTGTGTGTGTCTGTCTGTGTATATAAGTGTATATTAGTATGTATCTGCATTTGTGTGTGTGTGACTGTTAGTGTATTGTATAAGTGTGTATCTCTGTGTGAGTGTGTATCTACATATGTGTGTGCGTGTGTGTGTATCTGTATGTGTGTGGACATCACAAACCCTGGACATCTCTTTCACACCATAGCTGCAGTGATCTCTGGCTGATTAAGCGCGTGTGTGTGTGTGTGTGTGTGTGTGTGTGTGTGTGTGTGTGTGTGTCTAGCTGAAGCGCTCAGTAATGCGTTTCACTTGCAGGCTGTTTTCCTTCTCTGCTCTTGTACCTGCGCTCGCCCGTGTTCAAAGAAACGTATTAATCTGAGCGCTACATTTTAATGCTGACCCCCGGTGAGTGTGTGTGTGTGCTTTATCATCAAAGGCCGAGCAGAGC
>NC_079444.1:2766284-2783784 GCF_903798145.1 Danio aesculapii | reverse complement strand
GTCTGTCTCTCTGCAGGAGTGAGCTTGTTGGTGCCAGCGGGTGCCATCCCTCAGGGTCGCGTCTATGAGATGTACGTGACGGTTCACAGGAAGGAGAGCATGAGGTACGGTGTACGCTCTCTCTCTCTCTCTCTCTCTCACACACACACACACACACACACACACACTGAGCATTGGCGCCCGTGAAGGTGCCCATCTGTACACACAGTGTGCCATCCGCATCATATCTGCTCAACTCTTCATGAAGCTCTTGCCGTGAATTAACAGAATAATATACTGTATGCAAAGTTCATGAATTGTGCACACACTACGAGGACTTCGAGGACCGCACAAAGCCTTAAGCGATACACAAATTGATCTGCTGATTATTTTGTCCACCCGATCACTGCATTGAAAATGTGTTATATGCATAGATATCACTTCTTTAAACTGAATTCCTACTGTTATGCAGTGTAAAATGTTTAAGTGTCCTAATGATTCAGTTGATTCAGTTGATTCAGTTCAGAAATGGTGTCAATGTTTCAATTCAATTATGCATTTAATTCTGGTGTACTGTCAGACCAGTTGGAAAGTGTGAGTGTTGGTGCATTCGATCATGATTTGCATTATTCGATAACATACAGAAGATGATACTCTTCTCTAGCTCTAGATGATTCGGTTTAGTTTAATAACAGTGGGACTTATGAATTCAATTCTAAAGTTCTGAACAATTGTATTATGCAACTCACAACAGTGTTGATTTAAATCAGTTCATTTCGGTGTGGATTCAAGTCAGTTTGGTGTTGATTCAACTCTGTTCAGTATTGATTTAAATCGGTTCAGTGTTGATTCAACTCAGTTCGGTGTTGATTCAACTCTGTTCAGTATTGATTTAAATATGTTCAGTGTTGATTCAACTCAGTTCGGTGTTGATTCAACTCTGTTCAGTATTGATTTAAATTTGTTCGGTGTTGATTCAACTCAGTTCGGTGTTGATTCGACCCTGTTCAGTATTGATTTTAAATTGTTCGGTGTTGATTCAAATTGGTTCAGTATTGATTTAAATTAGTTCAGTGTTGATTCAACTCAGTTCGGTGTTGATTCAACTCTGTTCGGTATTGATTTAAAATCTGTTCATTTCAGTGTTGATTCAACTCTTAAGTTCAGCTTTGATTCAGTTTTGTTTAGTGTTGACTCAGTTATGTCCAGTGTTGATTCAACTCAGTTCAGTCTTGATTCAAATTGGTTCAGTGTTGATTCAACTCTGTTCAGTGTTGATTCGACTCTGTTCAGTATTGATTTAAATTAGTTCAGTGTTGATTCAACTCAGTTCGGTGTTGATTCAACTCTGTTCATTATTGATTTACAGAGATGTATAAAGTACTAGAGACCCAGACTTAAGTAAAAGTACAAGTACTCTATCAAAAAGTGACTTGAGTAGAAGTAAAAGTGCTCTTTAAGCACCATACTTAAGTGGAAGTACTAAAGTATTCAACATTTTTTGTACTTAAGTATTGCAAGTAGTTTATTTCAAAATTTACTACTCAAGTACTGAAAGTAAAAGTACAAGTATTGTGTAATGTAGTTATTAAAGAATGCAGTCAAAAGACATCATATGTTTTTGTTTATTTTAAATCTCTTTTTTGGGGGCACGTCATTAAGCAGAACGAAAAGAAACATGGCTTACCATACTGTTTTTCTCTCACGCTTGAACCACAGATCTGACAGATTATAACAGCTTTAACACACACCTTTCAAAGTTGTGTGTCACAAAAACAGTCCATAATCCACTCAAAACGCTATTGAAACCCATTTTCGGAGCACAAATTACTGGTTGTAAACGCTGTAAACGAACGTTCTAATTCACTTGATTGTGATTTTATTGTAAAAAAAAGAAAACGTGTATATTACTGTGTTAAATGAAAATCTGAAATATTTGATGGCTTATGGCTATGATTTAGTATTCAAAAATGTTTCATTTTGATTATGTTTTAATTAAATTGGTCTTAAACTTCATATTTTTTATATTTTTATAGTATATTTATTCATTCTGGTACTTTTACCATAAACCAACATCTCAACCATTTGGTAGAGGCTGATATTTTAGAAATTATGGGATGTGTTGGGGGGAAATGTATTGATTGTGTTAACTAGCGACATTAGGAGTTAAGAAATGCAATAAATAAAAAAATTCTATTGTTTTTTTTCTTGGTGTGACAGTTAAATGGTTACTTGTAATAAAATTGTGTCCTTTAATACAGCAGTAATATATATGAACTGTACCCTTAATTTGACCTGCTCAAAGAAAACACTCTTTCTGAATGTATCAAACAAAACTCATGCACAGAAGACAGCATGAGCATTTATAGCAAATAAACTAATGTAAATATTCTCCCGCCTGCTTTTTAAACGCTGCCAGGCGAGGTCTTACACCCCTTTGATTGGTTATTGTCGTCACCTTCTCAACAGAAAGGGCTGCTATCGGCTTTAGAAATGAAAGCGTTGTTCACTGATGGCGGGAAGAACAGCCGCGGTTACAGTCTATGTATGTATAATACGCAGTTATCAGAGGTAATCTATAATAGAAACAGTGGAGAAAACTTGCACCTCATACACGCCCAGGTCTGGATCCACAAGTATCGCTTTAACAGCCAAGAGGAGATGAAAAGTTACCTCACAAACAGGCCAGCGGGTCAAATGTCCAAAGTGAGAGAGGCAGAGATGGAGTCTCTCAACATTTCTCTGTAGTAGTGAAATAGCGGCTCGTGTGCTGTGCCGCCTTCACTCGCCCTCGCGCCTCCGTCCTTCGCCATAGTATTACGACACCGCACATAGGAGATAAATGACGTCAGTACGTAATAACCCGTTATGATCTATTACTGAACCGATATCGACCATTTTGACACCTCTAGTAACGAGTAACGATGCAGCTCATAAAAAATCTATCGGAGTAAAAGTATTAAACTCATCGAAAATATGTACTTAAGTAAAAGTGGAAGTAGGAGAAAAAAACAATACTCCAGTAAAGTACAGATACTGCCTTTTAGTACTTAAGTACAGTAGTGAAGTAGTTCTACTTCGTTACTATACATCTCTGTTGATTTAAAATCAGTTCATTTCAGTGTTGATTCAACTCTTAAGTTCAGCTTTGATTTAGTTTTGTTCAGTGTCGACTCCGTTATGTCCAGTGTTGATTCAACTCTGTTCAGTGTTGATTCGACTCTGTTCAGTATTGATTTAAATTAGTTTATTTCAGTGTTGGTTCATCTCTTCAGTTCAGCATTGATTCTACTCAGTTCAGTACAGGATTAATTCAGTTCAGTGTTGATTCAGTTCTGTTCGGTTCAGAATTTATTCAGTTTAGTTCACCGTTGATTTAATTCAGTTCAGTGTGGATTCAACCCTGTTCGGTTCATTGTTGATTTAACTCTGTTCAGTTCGGTGTTGATTCAATTCAGTGTGGATTCAACAGGGTTTAGTTCAGTGTTAATGCAGATCATTTCAGTGTAAAGTCAGTTCAGTGTTGATTTACTCTGTTCAGTTCAGTGTTGATTCAACTCAGTTCAGTGTTGATTCAACTCTGTTCAGTATTGATTTAAAATCAGTCAATGTCAGTGTTGATTTAACTCTTTTTAGTGCAGTGTTGATTCAGTTTAATGTTGATTCAATTCTGTTCAGTTCAGAATTTATTCAGTTCCCCATTAGTTCACCATTGATTTAATTCAGTTCAGTGTGAATTCATCCCTGTTTGGTTCAGTGTTGATTTAACTCTGTTCAGTTCAGTGTTGGTTCAGTGTTGATGCAGATCATTTCAGTGTTAAATGAGTTCAGTGTTGATTTACTCAGTTCAGTACAGCGTTGATTCAGTTCAGTGTTGATTAAATTCTGTTCGGTTCAGAATTGATTCAGTTTAGTTTACCATTGATTTAATTCAGTTCAGTGTGGATTCAACCCTGTTCGATTCAGTTCAGCGTTGATTCAACTCAGTTCATTTTGATTCAACTCAGTTCAGCATTCATAGTTTCTTCATTGTTGATTCAGTTCAGTTCAGTGTTGATTCAACTCAGTTCAGTGTTGGTTCAACTTTTTTCAGTTCAGTTTTAATTCAGTTCAGTTCAGTGTTGATTAAACTCTGGTCAGTTTGATGTTGATTCTTTTTTTGTTCAGTGTTGATTCAGCTTAGTTGCATTCAATGTTGATTAAACTCTGTTTCAGTGTTGATTAAGGTCAGTTCAGTGTTGATTCAACTCAGTTCAGTTCAGTGTTGATCCTGTTGTGTTCAGTGTTAATTATGTCCAGTTAAGATTAGGTTCAGTGTTGATTTAGCATAGTTCAGTTTAATGTTGATTTAACTCTGTTTAGTGTTGATTAAGCTCAGTTCAGTATTGATTCAACTCTATTCTGTTCAGTGCTGATTCAGCTCAGCTCAGTGTTGATTCAACTCAGTTCAGTAACAGTGTCAATGCTGCAACGTCATTTTCAATTCAATTGTGCTCTAGAGAATATCGTTGTCATATGATTATATTAAATGTCATTTATATTCAGGATGTTTGTCATGTCTTGATTCCTTCAAGTAAAGTGTTACAGGGGTGTGTTAATGATGATGTCTCTGATGTTTTTGTTGTTCAGGCCGCAGGTGGATGATGCACAGGAGACGGTTCTGAGTCCGGTGGTCAGCTGTGGTCCTCCTGGGTCTCTACTGACCCGTCCTGTCATCCTGACCATGCACCACTGCGCAGAGGCCGACAGCGAAGACTGGCTCATCCAGCTCAAGAGCCAATCACAGCAGGGCCAGTGGGAGGTCAGTGGGCAGAGCTTAGATTAAATACGGACACATTTCACAAGACAGCTATGAGCCAATCACAGCAGGGCCAGTGGGAGGTCAGTGGGCAGAGCTTAGATTAAATACGGACACATTTCACAAGACAGCTATGAGCCAATCACTGCAGGGCCGGTGGGAGTCAGTGGGCAGAGCTTAGATTAAATACGGACACATTTCACAAGACAGCTATGAGCCAATCACTGCAGGGCCGGTGGGAGTCAGTGGGCAGAGCTTAGATTAAATACATACACTTTTCACAAAAGCTGTTTTGATGCATTTAAGGGTCTCCTTGAAAAAATCTCTCCGTTAAACAGAACTTTAACTTGTATACTAATGTGAAATATTACAATATATATATATATATATATATTTAAGAAGAAACGAGCGCTGGGCCTGATTGGACGGTGAACTTGTTGCATTTTGTTGCATGAGTCTTAGTGTGAATGTTTTGACTGTGTCTGGAACTGGCCGAGGTCAGACGTGTTGCTCTGTTTGTGGGAGTGTGATGGTGTGTTTACATGCGTCACACGCTCTAACCCCTGCGGCGTCCGATACACAATCCATGACAGCTGTCCTGCTCAACACACACACACAGACACACACACACAGCATTAATCAAAAGATGGTGGCGAAGAGCAGCCTGTTCTCATCAGGTGGACACACGCAAGTTCCTAATATTGGCCCACCCACCGTCCCTGTCATTAAAGTGGGCCACAAGGAGGAGAAGTGTTGTGTGAACGAGCCTCCTCCATTGTTAGCACACACACACACAATGGTGGAGAGTTAATTAGCCGAGCAGGTGGTGCTGAAGCCCACGCAAGAGCTGCCGTACACTCACACACACTGCACCATTCACAAACACACTGAATCACAACACACACTGACACTGTTATCATGATGGAGACAGAGTGAGTACAGATATTCATGTGTCATCATGGAGTTTAGATGGTCCTTCATATTGTAATGTTGAGTCTTCATGATGCTGACCGGAAAGCTTTAGTGCTAGCCCTTGAAGTGTATTCATTCAGATGACAGATCCTGTGTTAGCAAAATTGTTAGGCAGAACTAAATGATAGCATTAATTGTGAAGCTTTTTTGGATATCGGAAAATAAAAAACAACGTTGGGTTAAAAGTCAATCAGTAATGATTGTAATGTAAAGAAAGATTGTACTAGGAAGTGTAGGTGCTCTTGCTTTAAATGACTTGATCTGCTTGCACTAGTCTCTCATAGGGTATTACTAGCATCAGTAGTCTCTCACTGAATATCACTACTCTCTTAGGACATTACTAGTCTCTCAAAGGACATCACTTATCTCTCTTGTCTCTCACAGGTCATCACTAGTCTCTAACAGGCCATAACTAGTATCACTAGTCTCTCACTGGACATCATTAGCATCACTAGTCTTCCAGCAAGTCATCATTAGTATCACTAGTCTCTTACTGGACATCATTAGTATCACTAGTCTTTCAGCAAGTCACCATTAGTATCACTAGTCTCTTACTGGACATCATTAGTAACACTAGTCGCTCACAGTTCATCATTGCTATCACTAGTCTCTCACTGGACATCCTTAGTATCACTAGTCTTCCAGCAAGTCATCATTAGTATCACTAGTTTCTTACTGGACATCACTAGTCTCCCACTGGTCATCAGTAGTATCACTAGTCCCTCAGAAGTCATCGCTAGTATCACACATCATCACTAGTATCACTTGTCTCTCACTAGACATCACTAGTCTCCAACAGGTCATCATTAGTATCACTGGTCTTCCACTAGACATCACTAGTCTCATAACTAGTATCACTAGTCTCCAACAAGTCATCATTAGTATAACTAACCTCCCAATGGACATTGCTAGTATCACTAGTCTCCAACAAGTCATCACTAGTATCACTAGTCTCCAACAGGTCATCATTAGTATCACTGGTCTTCCACTAGACATCACTAGTCTCATAACTAGTATCACTAGTCTCCAACAAGTCATCATTAGTATAACTAACCTCCCAATGGACATTGCTAGTATCACTAGTCTCCAACAGGTCATCACTAGTATCACTAGTCTCCAACAAGTCATCACAAGTCTCCCACTGGACATAACTTGTCTCCAACAGGATGTCACTATTATCACTAGTCTCCAACAAGTCATCACTAGTATCACTAGTCTCCCACTAGAGATCACTAGTATTACTAATCTTCAACAAGTCATCACTATTATTACTAGTCTCCCACTGGGCATCGCTTGCCTCCAACAGGTCATCACCACTATCACTAGTCTACCACAGGTCATCACTAGTATGACCAGTCTCCTACTAGACATCACTAATATCTCACAGGTCATCACTAGTCTCCTACTAGACATCACTAGTCTCCCACTGGTCATCAGTAGTATCATTAGTCTCTCACAAGTCATCACTAGTAAAATTAGTCTCTCACAGGTCATCACTAGTATCATTAGTGTCTCACAGGTCATTACTAATGTCTCAGAGGGTATCACTGGCATCACTAGTCTCCAACAAGTCATCAGAAGTATCACTAGACTCTCTAGTCTCTCACTCTGCTCTACTGTCATCTTGATCTTCACTGCACTGGTTTTCTTTGTCATCCAGAATTTTGCAGAGGATTTTAGTCAGGTTTAGGTCAGGACTCTGGGCTGCCGTTTTATTTTTTTTTTTGTGTTTTCAGCTTCAAAAGCTACTTTAGCTGTTTTTCTGTGTTCAGAGTTCATTATCTTCATCAGTATGACTCTCCATCAGTCTCTCCAGAGCCTCAGCCTCAGTAAGGACTTAGCCTAATCTTTTTTTAACATCAGAAACATAAGAAGGAGCAGTAGATGCCGGTGGGCAGCTCCTGAAAAGAGGCCAAATGAAGCAAAAAGAGGCGTCCTGTAGTCTTGAGAAGAGATGAACTCCTGTCAGATGTGCAGAGACGCTCTTCCCTCAATCTCTCGAAGATAATGAGTGTTCCTGCAGCCCGTCCTACACTTTCCACAGCACTCTTCATTATCCACACGCCTGCTCTCCGCACGCATGCATAATCTGATCCAGCAGAAAATACATGTTTGTTTGCCTCCAACGCATTTTCCATTTGTCTCTAAATTAAATGCAAATTCGGTACGAAAAATAAAATCCAGTTTTCAACTTCCTGTATAAATGACACACAGGAAGTCTCTCTTTCCTGATCAGAAACACAGGCAGGAGTGTAGGCAGACAGAAACACCACTGAAGTATCATAACATGATCCATATGACTCATACACACTCATGCATATTCACACTCAGTGCCACATTCATTCATGCCATGCATTTCCATATTCTTTATGCATAACCACTTGAACTTCTGAAACTGCAGCTTTAACTTTTATAAATACTGCTCCGTGAAAAGATTTGACACATATGCAGGCAATTTTCACATTAGTAAAATTACCTCCAGAAATGGTTGTTGTTGTTATCTTGATCCCTTCGAGAGCTAATAAGCATTAGCTGGAGCATCCTGAAAATAAAATCTGTTTGTTTGTTTGTTTAGTTCAGGACTGCTCAACCCTGTTCCTGAAGATCTACCCTTCTGCAAAATTCAGCTCTAACCAGCGGCGTTGCTAGACATAAAGCTCTACTTGGGCATGCACCCCCTTCCCCCCTTCAAAAAAAAAAAAAAATGTAAATAAAAATTATATATATATATATATAACGTCATCTGCACATCAATAACTGTCTGGTTTAGCTCAGCTACTAAATACGACCTCCAAAGACTACGTCGAATAGTTCGGACTGCTGAGCGAATCACTGGTACAACCCTTCCTACTCCCCAAGAACTGTACTTATCCAGAGCGAGCAGAAGGGCTGCCAAAATCACTCTGGACCCCTCACACCCAGCACACTGCCTCTTTGAACTGTTACCTTCTGGTCGACGCTACAGAGCACTGCGCACCAGAACAGCCCGACACAGAAACAGTTTCTTCCCTCAGGCAATCCATCTCATGAACACTTGATGATAATAATTGTGGAGCCAACATCACTACTGTACTTTTATACACATATACACTTATTTAACAACACACTTTACATGCCAATTTGCACATAACAGCTGCACATATAACGTTGTATATAGTAATAAACACGTACATACACTTGTCAATCTGTATATTTGCACTCACTACTTGTATTTTTTTTTAAATATATTTATTACCTGTTTTTTGTCCTGTCTCTGTTATCCTGTTGCACTGTAGAAGCTCTGTCACCAAAACAAATTCCTCGTATGTGTGAACATACCTGGCAATAAAGCTCTTTCTGATTCTGATTCTGATATATATATATATATTAAATACAAAACAAATACTTATAATAAATAAAAGTATTATTGTTATTATACAATTATTATTCTAAATAATCTTACATGTAACTGGAAAACATTGTTAAGAAACAACTGGAGTAATGTGCTAAGATCATTTAAGAAATCTTTTGCATGAATATTAATTTCATTTGATTGAAATTCCGTAGACAAATCTACAGAATACAAAAAAACTTGTTTTATAGAATTATCTGTTGTCTTAGACTTGACTCATGGCAGAGAATTAAGTCTCACCTCCCTGACTCGTCATCGCTCCTTTTTGTTTCAGTTGCACAGAGAGAGAGTAACGTCTTTATTCTGGAATTACCACTCTTAATGAATACACTTCCATATGAAGTAAATCATATCTCAAAGCATTTACTGGGGCACTGGCGATTTTTACTGGGGCACGTGCCCCAGTAAATTGGGTCTAGCGATGCATTTTAAACACACCTGAGCTAATTACACTTGATAATTACAGGCTGGTGTGTTTGATATGGGTTGGAGCTGAACTTTGCAGGAAGGTAGATCTTCAGGAACAGGGTTGAGCAGCCCTGCTTTAGATAAACAATTTAAGAGACAGTTGTTGTTAAATTTCATTTGTACTTTCATGCCTGAGAGATTTACATTTACATGTAGTAATTTAGCAGATGTTTCCCCAGTACTGGGTTTCCGGCGGGAAGGGTATCTGCTCCGTAAAACTTATGCAGGAATAGTTGGTGAATGAACAGAATGAACTTCTGTTGTGGCGACCCCTTATAAATAAGGGACTAAGCCGAAGGAAAATAATCATTCGTTCATTCATTCATTCATTTTCCTTTGGCTTAGTCTCTATTTTAGGGGTCGCTACAGCGGAATGAACCGCCAACCACTACAGCACATGTTCTACGCAGCAGATGCCCTTCCAGCTGCAACCCAGTACTGGGAAACACCCATAGACACTCATTCACATACACACTCATACACTACAGCCAATTTAGTTGATCAATTCCCCTATAGCGCATGTGTTTGGACTGTGGAAACCGGAGAATCCGGAGGAAACCTATACCAACACGGGTGAACATGCAAACTCCACACAGAAATGTCAACTGAACCAGCTGGGACTCGAACCAGCGACCTTCTTTCTGTGAGGCCACAGTGCTAACCACTGAGCCACCATGCAAAGGAAAATGAATGAATTTAGCAGACACTTTTAAAAGATTATGTGTGTCACCAAAAAAATAAAAAAAAATCGGATACAGTCTCAAAATCAGAATCGACCATCAAGATCTGCAGCGTAAATGCAGCCTAAAATATCTTAATTTGTGTTGTGAAGATGAGCGAAGGTCACAGGGGGTTGGAACAAAAGAAGAAAGGGTATTTAATTACAGAGGTTTCTTTTTGTGTGAACTATCCCTTTAAAGGTAACACTGCCTAAGAGTTAAACCGCTGAGTTTTGCCATTTTTGGATCCATTCAGCCAATCTCCGGGTCTGGTGAGAGCTCTATTAGCTTAGCTTAGCCTAAATCATTGAATCGGATTAGACCATTAGCATCAAAAACTTCAAGAGGAAAAACTTAAATTTAAAAGCTTAACTAGGGTAATTAGGGTAAAGTTAGGGTAATTAGGCAAGTCATTGTATAACAGTGGTTTGTTCTGGAGACAATCCAAAACTAATATTGCTGAAGGGGGCTAATGATATTGAGCTTAAAATGGGTTTAATACGATTAAAATCAGCTTTTATTCTAGCTGAAATAAAACAAATAAGACTTTCTCCAGAAGACAAAATATTTTAGGAAATACTGTGAGAAATTCTTGTTAAATATCTGTTAAATATCACATGAGAAATATTAAAAATAAATAAATAAATAAATAAATAAATAAATAAATGATTAAATAAATAAATAAATAAATAAATGAATGAATGAATGATTAAATAAATAAATAAATAAATAAATAAATGAATGAATGATTAAATAAATAAATAAATAAATAAATAAATAAATAAATAAATGATTAAATAAATAAATAAATAAATAAATAAATGATTAAATAAATAAATAAATAAATAAATAAATAAATAAATAAATAAATAAATAAATAAATAAATAAATAAATAAATAAATAAATGATTAAATAAATAAATAAACAAACAAACAAACAAACAAACAAAAATATATATATATAATTTTGCCCTCAAATGTATATACATCAAAATTAACAAATTAGTGATGTTTGTTTGCAGTACGTCAACTTTTTCACACTTGAAATATTATAGTTCATATTCAGCCCTGTTCTTCTTCTTCTGTTTCTGTATCTAAAAAATAAAAGCTTCTCACTATAGATGTGTCACTGCGCTGATGTGACTGTGATGGAAGACTGAGATGCAAGCAATAACACACACACACACACACACACACACACACACACACACACACACACAGACTGTGGAACTTTAAACATAAAGAGTGATCAATAACATCCGTCATCTGCCGTGCTCCTCATAATGTGGTCTGTTTGTGGCGATGGCCAGCGCAGACGATGATCATCACACGTGGACAGGAAATATTGCTTTCAATGATGCACTGCGTCCAAACACACATCCATCCCAGTCATTCAGAGACATTTCTCTGCTCTGGAAATATGAGTTTTCGCCTGCGTCATGCTGACTCTTTGATTCGATGTGTTTGCTGAGCGCTGTTCTCATAACGTGTTTCATTTAGGAGCATTTCTGGCTTTTTCACGGTATATTTTCCAAGAAGACCAAAAAAGAAATGCCAAACAAGAATCCTCCATGAACGTGTGCTGCATCAGTGGCTGTTTTTTGTATTTTATCAAAGGGATAATATAATATAATCAGTTGTGTGCAGTAACAAATTACAAATACTCAAACTACTGTAATTGAGTAGTCTTTCCTCAGGAATTGTAGTTTTATAAATGTGTACTTTTACTCTCCCTTGAGTACATTTTTAGTGCTGGATCGGTACTTTTACTCCACTACTTTCCTTCAACCTGCAGTCACTACTTTATTGGTAACACTTTATAATAACTACACACCATAAATCATTTATTAAGCATTAGCATCTAGTGAATTCATTATCTGTTAAGCATTAACTCTACATTAATAAACGTTAGTAAGCAGTTTATAACTGCAGCTACAAATGCTGTATTCTTGACTTATAAACATATTTATAATGTGCTTAATACTTGTACTTTCATACTTGGTTAATGATTTATTTTTCATTATTAAAATAAGTATCGCATTATTTACAAACCAGTTGTATTTAAAGTAGTTGAGGGTTTTTAGGATCATTCAGAATGAGTTAGTAAATGATTAATAAACTACTGAAATCAACGTTTATATGTCTTATTTATTCAGGCATATACTAATAGTTAACTAATATGTTAATAAATGCTTTATTAACTCAACTTCATCTAGTTTTGTGACCTAATCTAAAGTGAGGACTATTCATGCTTTATAAACCCCTTATAAATGACAAATAAAGGCTCAGTTCAATTCTACTCAGTTCTCTACTCAGGCTCAGTTCACCCCATTGCCACTTCAAAACTTTCCCCTGCGCCGCCTGCTGGCAGCGATTGCAGCGCATCACACACACGCACACACACACAACCAGCACAACTACACGCACACATATCAAAAGACAATCAACCAATTTTTTGTTTGTTGTTTAATACAAAGGGGGTTTAAATGATTTGCTTTAAACTGAGAATCTCATAAAATTGTATGAAGGAGTTGAAGATTGTGTTCCACTGATATCTATGACTGTGATTCTGTTGTTGTTTGTTTTTTTTTTTTCTCTTCCTAAAGTAAATCCTTCGAGCTCAACAATTTGTGCCTTTGAGCCTGTATTTTTTTTTTTTTTTTGTGTGTGTGTATGTAGCTGGTGACATACCCTCAGATATAAATATTTTGTTTCTATACTCTATTTGGTAGATTGGGATCTACCTGGCACCCGAACAAAACTATTTAAATTTAAGGATAAAAATCCTTTTTTGTAAATTCTTTAATATTGAAGTACGCCAGCGCCACAACAGGAATAATGACATTATTCATTCCTTTTCATTTAAAGAAACACAAATAAAACTGTACTTCAAATGAAAAATAAATCTTTGCAACCTTATCTAAATAAAATTACTGTACAGTTTAAACACTGCATCTTATTATATTGTTCAATTATTATATTGTTGTTGTTGTTTTCTCCAGTTTTATGTTGTATTTTGACACTCCTGTTATTCAGCAATGCTTAAAGTTTACAGCAATTTTATTTTTTAGAAAAGATTGCAAAGATTATTGTTCAGTTGATTCTGAGCCTTTATTTGTCATTTATAAGGGATTTATAAAGCATTAATAGTCCTCACTTTAGATTAGGTCACAAAACTAGATGAAGTTGAGTTAATAAAGCATTTATTAACATATTAGTTAACTATTACTATATGCCTGAATAATAAGATATATAAACGTTGATTTCAATAGTTTATTAATCATTTACTAACTCATTCTGAATGATCCTAAAAACCCTCAACTACTTTAAATACAACTGGTTTGTAAATAATGCGATACTTAATTTAGTAATGAAAAATAAATCATTAACAAAGTAAGAAAGTACAAGTATTAAGCACATTATAAATATGTTTATAAGTCAAGAATACAGCATTTGTAGCTGCAGTTATAAACTGCTTACTAACGTTTATTAATATAGAGTTAATGCTTAACAGATAATGAATTCACTAGATGCTAATGCTTAATAAATGATTTATAGTGTGTAGTTATTATAAAGTATTACCACTTTATTTTTTCCTGTCTGTGGGGATTAGTAGAATCAGTCCTGTCATTCCTGTCCAATCAAATCGCACATAGAAGGTAAAATCGCATCATAATAAAGACATGGGCGATTTATAATTGCAGCAAACTGTTTGGAAGCATTATAAGTGTCCATAAGGAAGTCCAAAATCTTTACACGTATTGACCCAGAGACTGTATAGATGCATATCACTGATGAGGGATGATTATATGATGACCGAAATGGCACACGACGCCAACATGACGTCAGATTGATGTTGCACTCCAACGTTGTGGGGTCGTTGCATTTTGTGATGTGATGTATGAGTGTGTGTGTGCATGCATCATTTTGGTGATCTGTACATACTGTATATGATGTGTGAGTGTGTGCGTCTCATGGTGGTCTGCATGTGTGTGTGTGTGCGTCATGTTGGGGGTCTGTGCATACTATATATGATGTGTGTACATGTGAGTGTGTGTGTGTCTCATCTCATGGTGATCTGCCCGTGTGTATGTGATGTGATGTGCGTGTGTCTGCAGCTGCGATGCGTCTCCATCTATTAGTGTTAATCTTGCCGCTCAGATCAGCTCCACGCTCTCATTAATTTGCACCCATTATGGAGGAGAGAAAAGGAATTAAAATAGTTTATAGTGTGTGTGTGTGTGTGTGTGTGTGCGTGTGTGTGTGTGTGTGGCGTTAAACAGCAGTGTTATGAGTGGCCATTAGCCCCGGTAACGGATCCTGCGGGAGAAACACCATCGCACAGATAATTAGCAAACCGGATGGAAAACTGGGCTAATGCAGCTTCCACAGTGATTTATTTACTGCAGCTCTGCGTTCATTCATCAGAGACAGCGCTGGGCTCACACACACACACATACACTAATGTGCACAGAAAACACCGCTTCATCAGCACTGCTTCACACACACACACGTTCATCAGTGTACAACACCACCGAACATCAGGTGCATGACACACTCCTTCTGCTGTCCTGCATTATTTGTTCTTCTGTTATTAGATATTATGCTTTAAAATTCATTCATTCATTTTCTTTTCTGCTTAGTCCCTTTATTAATCTGGGGTCGCCACAGCGGAATGAACCGCCAACTTATCCAGCACATGTTTCACCCAGCGGATGTCCTTCCAGTGCTCTGGTTACCCCCACAGTCCAAACATAAGTGCTTTAGGTGAATTGGATGAACTAAATTGGCTGTAGTGTACAAGTGTGTGTGTGAGTGAGTGTGTATGGGTGTTTCCCAATGCTGGGTTGCAGCTGGAAGGGCATCCGCCGTGTAAAACATATGCTGGAATAGTTGGCGGTTCATTCCGCTGTGTAAATAAAGGGACTAAGCCGAAGGAAAATGAATGAATGAACATCCACAATTGGGTTGAAATAACCCAGCATATTTTTGAGTGTATTGACAGTTTAACTCGACGAATAAAAAGAGTGTATTTAAAGCTTGGTGGTGTTTATAGGCTGCAAAACAATGTATGCTTCATTTTTATAATGCGCCTCAGCTAACATGAAAACGACTGTCATATTTCCTGGTTCTTCCGAAGGAACCCAGAAGTACTTTGTGATGAACAACCACAGACAGCTCCAATCAAAAACGTAGTGCATGAGGGCAATTCCAAGCTAGGGATTAGGTGTGGGTTACATATTGGACCAACAATGATGTTGAAGAATCAAAATAAATGTTAATCCAGGATCCTACTTGGCAAAACACACTCTTCTGATGTTATTTTAACACTGAAACCGTGTGTGTGTGTCTGTGTGTGTGCAGGACGTGGTAGTGGTGGGCGAGGAGAACTTTACCACCCCCTGCTACATCCAGCTGGACGCGGAGGCCTGTCACCTGCTGACGGAGACGCTGGGCACCTACTGTCTGACGGGGCAGTCGGTCAGCGCCGCCGCCACCAAGAGGCTCAAACTGGCCATATTTGGACCCGTCAGCTGCACCGCGCTGGAGTACAACATCAGGGTCTACTGTCTGGATGACACGCAGGATGCACTCAAGGTCAGAGGAGCTCACACACATCACAGAAACTCTCAGTCATGCAGAGAGAGCTGATTAGAGAAGGGTTGCCAGGTTGTGAAACAAAACCAGCACTTTGAGTAATTGCAACGCTACTCCAGATAATTATTTTGTTGTACAGTTTAAATTAGGATGTTTGACCAGAGGATGCGGACAAAAGTGAAGACTAGGGGAAAGGGAGGTGGAGGATCGTGGACTTCATTAAAGACTGGGGGGAGGTGAAGGATCCGGGACTACATTCAAGACTAAGGCGGGGGTGTATCGCGGACTAAATTGAAGACCGGGGAAGGGGGTGGAGGTGAAGGATCGTGGACTAAATTGAAGATCAGGGGAGGGGGTGGAGGTGGAGGATCGCGGACTAAATTGAAGACTGGTTGGAGGGAGTGGCGGTGGAGGATCGTGGCCTAAATTGAGACTGGGTGGAGGGAGTGGCGGTGGAGGATCGTGGACTAAATTGAAGACTGGATGGAGGGAGTGGCGGTGGAGGATCGTGGACTAAATTGAGACTGGATGGAGGGAGTGGCGGTGGAGGATCGTGGACTAAATTGAGACTGGAGGAAGGGGGTTGCGGTGGAGGATCGTGGACTAAATTGAAGACTGGGTGGAGGGGGTGGCGGTGGAGGATCGTGGACTAAATTGAGACTGGAGGAAGGGGGTTGCGGTGGAGGATCGTGGTCTAAATTGAAGACTGGGTGGAGGGGGTGGAGGTGGAGGATCGCGGACTAAATTGAAGACTGGGTGGAGGGAGTGGCGGTGGAGGATCGTGGCCTAAATTGAAGACTGGGTGGAGGGGAGTGGCGGTGGAGGATCGTGGCCTAAATTGAGACTGGGTGGAGGGAGTGGCGGTGGAGGATCGTGGACTAAATTGAAGACTGGATGGAGGGAGTGGCGGTGGAGGATCGTGGACTAAATTGAGACTGGAGGAAGGGGGTTGCGGTGGAGGATCGTGGTCTAAATTGAAGACTGGGTGGAGGGAGTGGCGGTAGAGGATCGTGGACTAAATTGAAGACTGGGTGGAGGGAGTGGCGGTAGAGGACCGTGGACTAAATTGAAGACTGGGTGGAGGGAGTGGCGGTGGAGGATCGTGGTCTAAATTGAAGACTGGGTGGAGGGAGTGGCGGTAAAGGATCGTGGACTAAATTGAAGACTGAGTGGAGGGAGTGGCGGTGGAGGATCGTGGACTAAATTGAAGACTGGGTGTAGGGAGTGGCGGTGGAGGATCGTGGACTAAATTGAAGACTGGGTGTAGGGAGTGGCGGTGGAGGATCGTGGACTAAATTGAAGACTGGGTGGAGGGAGTGGCGGTAAAGGATCGTGGACTAAATTGAAGACTGGGTGGAGGGGGTGGCGGTGGAGGATCGTGGACTAAATTGAGACTGAAGGAAGGGGGTTGCGGTGGAGGATCGTGGTCTAAAATGAAGACTGGGTGGAGGGGGTGGCAGTGGAGGATCGTGGACTAAATTGAAGACTGGGTGGAGGGAGTGGCGGTAGAGGATCGTGGACTAAATTGAAGACTGGTTGGAGGGAGTGGCAGTGGAGGATCGTGGTCTAAATTGA
>NC_079444.1:2756284-2761284 GCF_903798145.1 Danio aesculapii | reverse complement strand
GGTGTGAATGCAAGCGTGTATGGATGTTTTCCAGTGTTGGGTTGCGGCTGGAAGGCCATCTGCTTTGTAAAACATGTGCTGGATAAGTTGGCGGTTCATTCCGCTGTGGCAACCCCTGATGAATAAGGGGACTAAGCTGAAAAGAAAATGAATAAATGAACATATATAACAGATGCCCTTCCAGCTGCAACCAATCACCGGGAAACACCCATTGCGATGGCCCGCGAACCACGAGCTCATCTCGCCACCTGCTGTGGCGCCCTGTGAGCTCCGAATGGTGATAGTGCTCACTACTGAGTGTAGTGTTTGTCAGAATGGTTCCCGTGCCGCCGTGAGTAATTGTGTAGTGGACCCGGAATGGGTTCACTACCAGGCATGGGATGCCCAACACCAACAAAAACTAACAAAAATAAATAAAAAGTTCTCAAAAAACGATGGCCTTGTCCCGGAAGTGTAAAAAGATGGTTTATTTATAATGATAACGTAAAACAATCCAGTTATACAACACAAAAACAATATATATCTACCCTATATCAGAAAGAAACTACGTCACACAGACACTAGATAACATTGCTTGTGGTTGTGCCACAACACGCTCGCCAGCCAGGTGAACTGACCCTGATTCTGAGTCTGCCATCTCCTCTTAAAGGCTAGACTCCGCCCCCTTTTTTGGAGCGTACCATAGATAGGTAATTTCAGCTAAGTAGCTATATTATAAAATTAAACATTTAAATGTGGCATTCCTAAATATAAAGCACACAGCTACTCATGAGATCTAACATCCATACATAAACAAACAACAATTGGAGGTTTAATGCCACACGTAATCACACACATAAACTACGTACAATTTAGTTTACCCAATTCCCCTATAGCGCATGTCTTTGGACCTGTGGGGGAAACCGGAGCACCCGGAGGAAACCCATGCCAACACGGGTGAACATGCAAACTCCACACAGAAATGCCAACTGGCCCAGCCGAGACTCGAACCAGCGACCTTCTTGCTGTGAGGCCACAGCGCTAACCACTGAGCCCACTAGTGTTGACATTTCCCTCATTAAAGCTGCATAAAAAGATGTGTTATATTAGTATATGATGATGTGCAGTTGTTTCTGTGAGGGTTAATAGTGTTCGGGTTAGGCCAGATGTTATTAACCTGAGAGAAAAACAATGGATGTCTGTGTAATGTCCTCACTAAGGTAGTGAAACTAACCTGTGTGTGTGTGTGTGTGTGTGTGTGTGTGTGTTTGTGTCAGGACTCTCAGTGCATCGACACGTCTCTCCTGGATCCGGCCAGTAACATCACCACTCTGGTGGGTCCGAACGCTTTCCGCATCCCGCTGTCCATCCGACAGAAGCTGTGTGGGAGTCTGGACGCTCCACAGACCCGCGGCAATGACTGGAGGATGCTAGCTCACAAACTCAACCTGGACAGGTCAGATATACAGACATTCCTGCGCATTAACATGTATAACTGTTGTTCATTTAGATAGGATTAGCTAGCAATACAGTGTACAATCTGTGTTGGGGAAAGTTACTTTAGATAGTAATGCTTTAAAATATTGAGTTACTCCCCAAAAATGTAACTAGTTGTGTTACTTAGTTACTTCTTATGGTAAGTAATGGGTTACGATACTTTTGAGTTACTTTTTCTGATCTGGCTGAGGCTAGATCTCTTTCATTCATTCATTTTCCTTCGGATTAGTCCCTTTATTAATCCAGGGTCTCCACAGTGGAATGAACCACCAACTTATCCAGCATATGTTTTACGTAGCGGATGGCCTTCCAGCTGCTACCCATCACTGGGAAACACGCATACACACTCATTCACACACATACACTACCGACAATTTAGCTTACCCAATTCCCCTATACCACATGTCTTTGGACTTGTCGGGGAAACCGGAGGAAACCCACGCCAAGATGGGGAGAACATGCAAACTCCACACTCAAACGCCAACTAACCAAGCCGAGGCTCGAACCAGCGATAAAATGTGAGGCGATTGTGCTACCCACTGCGCCACCATGACGCCCAGTTGATCTCTTTCAGAACTTGTTTTTTAATAGAGGAGCTCTGCAATTAACAACACACTGTATCATCTACAGCTTCATTTACTTTAAAAAGCACATCAAAATATTATCCAAAGTTTCAAGCAATGCGTTTGCTACTGTTGTACTGTTTGTACAGTAAAATCACTGAGACTATAATCCCCTTTTCCTTTTCTTCGATGCGTTCAGAATAATGAACACATTCTCTCATTGACAGTGTGATTCATCGTGACTACAGGGTGGGCCGTTTATATGGATACACCTTAATGAATTGGGAATGGTTGGTGATATTAACGTGCTGTTTGTGGCGCATTAGTGTATGTGAGGGGGCAACGGTGGTGACCATGGTGGCCATTTTGAAGTCGGCCATCTTGGATCCAACTTTTGTTTTTTCAATAGGGAGAGGGTCATGTGACACATCAAACTTGCTGGGAATTTCACAAGAAAAACAATGGAGTGCTTGGTTTTAACCTAACTTTATTCTTTCACGAGTTATTTACAAGTTTCTGACCACTTATAAGATGTCCCTACTGAAAAAAACAAGCCTAAGCTGGTTCGCTGGTTTTAGCTGGTTGACCAGCCTGGTTTTAGAGGGGTTTTGGCCATTTCCAGGCTGGTTTCCAGCCATTTCCAGCCTGGTTTAAGCTGGACATAGCTGGTTTTGGCTGGGCTCCCAACCTGGTTAGGCTGGTCTGATTTTAGCTGGTCATCTTCCAGCCTGACCAGCTAAGACCAGGCTGGAAATAGCTGGAAACCAGCCTGAAAATGGCCAAAACCTCTCTAAAACCAGGCTGATCAACCAGCTAAAACCAGCTAACCAGCCTAGGCTGGTTTAAGCTGATTTTTTCAGCAGGGGTGTTCAATGTGCTGCCCGTTTGTGTTGGATTGTCAATGCAACCATCTTCTCCCACTCTTCACACACTGATAGCAACACCGCAGGAGAAATGCCAGCACAGGCTTCCAGTATCCGTAGTTTCCGGTGCTGCACATCTTGTATCCTCACACGATAGACAATTGCCTTCAAATGACCCCAAAGATAGAAGTCGAAGGGGGTATGTATAATATAATAATGTTTAATGTGGGCTCTTTAAACACACCTGAACCAGCTAATCAAGCTCTTACTAGGTATACTAAAAACTTCCTGGCAGGTGTGTTGAAGCAAGTTAGAGCTAAACTATGCAGGACACTGGACCTCCAGGACCGAGTTTGGACATCCCTGCATTACTGCGTTCCCCAAAAATGTCATTAGAATAGAGTAATGTGTTACTCTGGTCATTAAGAGCGCATTAAGTAGGCCTACATTGTATTTCATTTCTGATGCGGGTGCATAGTAGTTAAAGCCACCCAATATAAAGTGTTACCGCCTTTTTAAATTCTGCTTTACAATATTATTGAACGCGAAAGTCCGAATGTGCAAATTTAAAACTGATTCTCTGTCTGCCTGCAGGTATCTGAACTACTTCGCCACCAAGTCGAGTCCGACCGGAGTGATCCTGGACCTGTGGGAGGCGCAGCACTTCCCGGACGGGAACCTGAACCGGCTGGCGGCCGTGCTGGAGGAAATGGGACGACACGAGGGCATCATAGCAGAACACTGACCCGCCGGACCCCCGCGGCCAGATCACTGTGAGCACGCAGACCTGCTCCGGAAGACAACAGGAAGAGGACGGGGGGAGAGGATGAGAAGGGGAAGAGAATGAACGAAGAAAAGGGAAGAGAAATAAAACAAGAGGAAACGAATAGGAAGGGGAAGAGGAATAAAACAGGAAGAGAACGGGAAGGGGAAGAGGAAAAGGAAGAGATTAACAAAAGGATAAGAACAGGAAGAGGAAGAGAACAGGAAGGTGAATAAAACAGAAAGAGGAAGAGAACGGGAAAGGGAAAAGGAAGAAAACAGGAAGAGAACAGGAAATGGAAGTCCTCTACCAGTCCAATCAGTTTCCCAGGAAACGTCACTTCTGCTGTCCAAATATCCTCCGAGAGCGACGTCACCATCAAAACAAACACGTGGAGGATCCTCTATAGGAGAGCGTGTTGAAGATGCCTTTATTTATACGCTCATATCTGTTCTTATGGTTTTCCTTGTTTTATTACGCCATCCAGTGGACGAGCCCTGTAACTACACGTCCAGCCTCTTTTGTGTGTGTGTGTGTATATATATGAGCGAACACATTTTAACTGTTTAACAGTGTTATTCTTACTCTGAGATTATGTTTCCTTTATTATTAATTTCATTTTGTTGACTAGTGATCTGTATCTAATGGAAAATGTAGAGGAAAAGACAAACTAAAGACTAACGGGGGAGCGGATTCGTGCTGTGGGACTGAACTCTGGAGTTTTCCGGCAGGGTGTGAATAAAAAAGCTGATCGGACTTTAGTGATGGTGCATGCGGAGCTGCTGCGGTCACACATGTACAAAGATCAGCTGGACTAATAGCCATTCCTGAGTGTGTGTGTGTGTGTGTGTGTGTGTTTCCGGCGTCTCACTCCACCTTCAGTTTCTCTTGTACGAGTTGAGCAGATTTCTAAAGCTGTCTATGCAAATTCTGCATCCTTTATTAAACAAATTAAACATGCTTAAAACAGAAAACAGAGAAGAGAAACCGCTAGCAGTCGCTCTCCATAGCTCTCATACCTTTATTATATTTATAGTGAGGATGTGACTTATTCTTTTATGGCACGCTCATGGTGTAATTTGCAGAAAGCTTGCATCTCCTCTGTGAAGTTTCTGTACAAACTGTAAGAAAGAATTTTTAAACAGGTAATAAATTATATTTATATGCAACACTGAGTTTTGGGTTCGTCTTGGGTTTTTTTTATGAGGGTGGAAGGGGTGGGGTATGGATAAAATATACACCCACCATTGTAAAGATGATATATTATTATATACAATTGTATTCATTCAGTCATTTTCCTTCAGCTCAGCTCCTTATTCATCAGGGGTCGCCACA
>NC_079444.1:2752810-2756184 GCF_903798145.1 Danio aesculapii | reverse complement strand
GTGCTTTTGAAAACACTGTCGGTTGGGTTTAGGGAAGGAGGTGGCCGGGTCAATCGGTGCATTTGAAAACACTGTCGGTTGAGTTTAGGGAAGGGGGTGGGCGGGCCAATCGGTTCTTTGAAAACACTGTCGGTTGGGTTTAGGGAAGGGGTGGGCGGGTCAATCGGTTCTTTTGAAAACACTGTCGATTGGGTTTAGGGAAGGGGTGGGCGGGTCAATAGGTGCTTTTGAAAACACTGTCGGTTGGGTTTAGGGAAGGAGGTGGGCGGGTCAATCGGTGCATTTGAAAACACTGTCGGTTGAGTTTAGGGAAGGGGGTAGGCGGGCCAAACGGTTCTTTTGAAAACGCTGTCGATTGGGTTTAGGGAAGGGGGTGGGCGGGCCAATCGGTTCTTTTGAAAACACTGTCGGTTGGGTTTAGGGAAGGGGTGGGCAGGCCAATCGGTTCTTTTGAAAACACTGTCGATTGGGTTTAGGGAAGGGGGTGGGCGGGCCAATCAGTTCTTTTGAAAACACTGTCGGTTGGGTTTAGGGAAGGGGTGGGCGGGTCAATCGGTGCTTTTGAAAACACTGTCGGTTGGGTTTAGGGAAGGGGTGGGCGGGTCAATCGGTGCTTTTGAAAACACTGTCAGTTGGGTTTAGGGAAGGGGGTGGGCGGGTCAATCGGTTCTTTTGAAAACACTGTCGGTTGGGTTTAGGTAAGGGGGTGGGCGGGCCAAACGGTTCTTTTGAAAACACTGTCGATTGGGTTTAGGGAAGGGGGTGGGCGGGCCAATCGCTTCTTTTGAAAACACTGTCGGTTGGGTTTAGGGAAGGGGGTGGTCGGGCCAAACGGTTCTTTTGAAAACACTGTCGATTGGGTTTAGGGAAGTGGGTGGGCAGGTCAATCGGTTATTTTGAAAACACTGTCGATTGGGTTTAGGGAAGGGGGTGGGCGGGCCAACCGGTTCTTTTGAAAACACTGTCGGTTGGGTTTAGGAAAGGGGTGGGCGGGTCAATCGGTGCTTTTGAAAACACTGTCGGTTGGGTTTAGGAAAGGGGTGGGCGGGTCAATCGGTGCTTTTGAAAACACTGTCGGTTGGGTTTAGGGAAGGGGTGGGCGGGTCAATCGGTGCTTTTGAAAACACTGTCAGTTGGGTTTAGGGAAGGGGGTGGGCGGGTCAATCGGTTCTTTTGAAAATACTGTCGTTGGGTTTAGGGAAGGAGGTGGGTGGGTCAATCGGTGCTTTTGAAAACACTATAGGCTGGTTTTAGGAAAGGGGGTCGGTCGGTCGGTCAGTCAGTCAGTCAGTCAGTCAGTCAGTCAGTCAGTAGACAGCAGCCTCTGGTGGATTTACGCGAGAACAGCAGGCACGAATGGCACTCGCGAGAGAAATTTGAGATCTGAAAAAGCATACACAGCGGCCTCTGGTGGATATGTGAAAACAAAAACTGCAAAAAAAGTACCTTCAGGGACGTTTTTGGCGCTCTTCAGAAATGTATGTAGGGGTACATAATCAGAACGAGCCTGGGTTGGAAATGACAGCACACTACTAACACAACACAAACAATATTTCAAATCAAAAATATAGCAACCTCTCTGAATAGAAAATACAAAATAAATGTGCGTATATATATATATATATATATATATATATATATATATATATATATATATATATATATATATAAAGTCTTACTATATAGTATACTATACAGCAAAATAAATTAACTGAAGCCTATAGTATACAAAGCATAATAAAAGCTGTTTAATGAACAGAGAGAGAGAGAGAGAGAGAGAGAGAGAGAGAGAGAGGATCAGGTTATTGAGTTCTCCAGGTGTAGGGAGTAAATCTAATGAAGACACACACACACACACACACACACACAGAGATCTCTGACCTCAGTAAGTTCATGGAGGAGTCACAGCACTTTATTCATCATAAAATCTTCTGAAGTGTTCATGAGCACCACACACTGACCCACAGATCAGACCAGAAGATCTCCATCAGCCCAAACACACCACAGTATTCACCACAGATCAGACCTGAAGATCTCCATCAGCCCAAACACACCACAGCATTCACCACAGATCAGACCTGAAGATCTCCATCAGCCCAAACACACCACAGCATTCACCACAGATCAGACCAGAAGATCTCCATCAGCCCAAACACACCACAGTATTCACCACAGATCAGACCTGAAGATCTCCATCAGCCCAAACACACCACAGTATTCACCACAGATCAGACCTGAAGATCTCCATCAGCCCAAAAAAACCACAGTATTCACCACAGATCAGACCTGAAGATCTCCATCAGCCCAAACACACCACAGCATTCACCAAAGATCAGACCTGAAGATCTCCATCAGCCCAAACACACCACAGTATTCACCACAGGTCAGACCTGAAGATCTCCATCAGCCCAAACACACCACAGTATTCACCACAGATCAGACCTGAAGATCTCCATCAGCCCAAACACACCACAGTATTCACCACAGGTCAGACCTGAAGATCTCCATCAGCCCAAACACACCACAGTATTCACCACAGATCAGACCTGAAGATCTCCATCAGCCCAAACACACCACAGTATTCACCACAGATCAGACCTGAAGATCTCCATCAGCCCAAACACACCACAGCATTCACCACAGATCAGACCTGAAGATCTCCATGTGTGTGTGTGTGTTTGTGTGTGTGTGTGTGTGTGTGTGTGTGTGTGTGTGTATAGATACCAGTGACCGTCTGAGCAGCTGATGATGACACCGTAAACTGCTGTCCTGATTGAAGCTGCAGGGTTTGAGCTCTAAACACACACGCTGAAACCTGAGCGAAGACGATGCGGACAGAGAGACAGCAGCATGTGACGGCGGAGTGTGTGTGTGTGTGTCTGTTCCACGCCATGTTTAGACACACATCTGCTGTCTGTCCAGATAAAGCCTGCGCTTCATGCAGAGCCAGTATGTGCAGCTGTCTGAGCTCCGGCATCTGAGCGTGTGCCACTGATCACATGTGGACTATTATTACTGCACACGCATACACGGATGCACGCAAGCACGTATGCAAACACACATACACTACCTGACTAAAGTCTTGTGGTGGATCTCAGTTTTAAGAGCAGCAAATAATAACTTGACTTGTAGTTGATCATGTGGAAAAGTGGCAGAAGGTGGGTTTCTCTGCTGGATCATCTGTTGATCTGCATCTCAATCATCACCAATACTGCAGAAGACCTACTGGAACCAGCATGGAGCTAAGATTCTTACGGAAATCAGTCAAGTTTGGTGAAGGAGAAATCCTCACAGCGGCCTCTGGCAGATTCAAATGTAACTCCTGGGATGTATTTGGAGCTCTCCAGAAAAGCATACAGGGGTACGTTTTCAGA
>NC_079444.1:2720310-2745310 GCF_903798145.1 Danio aesculapii | reverse complement strand
CTTCTTTGCTTTCAGGAGCTTTGATGTGGAGGCTGAAGTATGAGAAGGAGTGCTATCCTGCTGGAGAATTTGCCCTCTCCCGTGGTTTGTAATGTAATGGGCAGCAATAATGTCTTGATACCTCAGGCTGTTGATGTTGTTCATTCACTCTGCAGATCTCTCGCACGCCCCCATACTGAATGTAACCCCAAACCATGATTTCTCCTTCACCAAACTTGACTGATTTCTCTGAGAATCTTGAGTCCATGCTGGTTCCAGTAGGTCTTCTGCAGTATTGGTGATGATTGGGATGCAGATCAACAGATGATTCAGCAGAGAAACCCACCTTCTGACACTTTTCCAAATGATCGACTAGAAGTCAAGTTATTATGGTGGCTTGAAAAGCCAGCATACTGTTATCTATCTTAAACTTATTATTATTCTTCTTCTTCTTCTTCTTCTTCTTCTTCTTCTTCTTCTTCTTCTTCTTCTTATTCTTCTGAGACTAATTTCTAAGTGTATCTCCTCCTAGGCCTTTCAAGCTACATACTTCAAACTTTCGTCAAACCTTCAAACTGGTCTGACTCGGGTTGCTATATCTTTTCTAACTGATCCGACCTTGGGTTTTCCGAAAAACGACCCAGAAAAATCCCAAAAGTCCCATTGACTTAACATTGGGTCAAACTTTGTGAGCTCATAACTCTGCATCAGACTGTCCTACAGACTTCTAACTGGACTCATTTAACTCAGTCTAGCCAGCAGCCAATAACTGATGACTTTTTAACTTACTAGCCACTCCCTAGCAACCACTTACAGCACCCTAGCAACTGTCCCATAGACTTCCATTGTAAAAGACTCCCATTTACTTAACATTGGATCAACCTTTGTGAGCTCATAACTCTGCATCAGACTGTCCTACAGACTAGAGTCTGGCCTCATTCAACTCAGTCTAGCCAGCAGCCAATCACTGATTACCTTTAAACTTACTAGCCACTCCCTAGCAACCAATTTCAGCACCCTAGCAACTGTCCCAGAGACTGTGACTAGCTTTTCTAACACATGCTAACAGTTTAAACTTCCTACTGACATGTTAATCTTGCTAGAAAGGTGCTAGCAACACGATAGTGACATGCTAGTCATGCTAGTAACATGCTAATTCATGCTAGAATCATGCTAACAACATGCTAATTCATGCTAGAAACAAGCTGATTCATGCTAGAATCATGCTAGTAACATGCTAGTTACATGCTAATTAATGCTAGAATCATGCTAGTTACATGCTAATTCATGCTAGAAACATGCTAGTAACATGCTAATTCATGCTAGAATCATGCTAGTAACATGCTAGATCATGCTAGAATCATGGTAGTAACATGCTAATCCATGCTAGAATCATGCTAGTAACATGCTAATTCATGCTAGAATTATGCTAAAAACATGCTAATTCATGCTAGAATCATGCTAATAACATGCTAATTCATGCTAGAAACATGCTAATTCATGCTAGAAACATGCTAGTTACATGCTAATTCATGCTAGAATCATGCTAGTAACATGCTAATTCATGCTAGAAACATGCTAGTTACATGCTAATCCATGCTAGAATCATGCTAGTAACATGCTAATTCATGCTAGAATCATGCTAGTAACATGCTAATTCATGCTAGAATCATGCTAGTAACATGCTAATTCATGCTAGAATCATGCTAATAACATGCTAATTCATGCTAGAATTATGCTAGTAACATGCTAATTCATGCTAGAAACATGCTAGTAACATGCTAATTCATGCTAGAATCATGCTAGTAACATGCTAGATCATGCTAGAAACATGCTAGTAACATGCTAATTCATGCTAGAATCATGCTAGTAACATGCTAATTCATGCTAGAATCATGCTAGTAACATGCTAATTCATGCTAGAATCATGCTAGTAACATGCTAATTCATGCTAGAAACATGCTAGTAACATGCTAATTCATGCTAGAATCATGCTAGTTACATGCTAATCCATGCTAGAATCATGCTAGTAACATGCTAATTCACGCTAGAATCATGCTAGTAACATGCTAATTCATGCTAGAATCATGCTAGTAACATGCTAATTCATGCTAGAATCATGCTAGTAACATGCTAATTCATGCTAGAATCATGCTAGTAACATGCTAATTCATGCTAGAATCATGCTAGTAACATGCTAATTCATGCTAGAATCATGCTAGTAACATGCTAATTCATGCTAGAATCATGCTAATAACATGCTAATTCATGCTAGAATTATGCTAGTAACATGCTAATTCATGCTAGAAACATGCTAGTAACATGCTAATTCATGCTAGAATCATGCTAGTAACATGCTAGATCATGCTAGAAACATGCTAGTAACATGCTAATTCATGCTAGAATCATGCTAATTCATGCTAGAATCATGCTAGTAACATGCTAATTCATGCTAGAATCATGCTAGTAACATGCTAATTCATGCTAGAAACATGCTAGTAACATGCTAATTCATGCTAGAATCATGCTAGTTACATGCTAATCCATGCTAGAATCATGCTAGTAACATGCTAATTCATGCTAGAATCATGCTAGTAACATGCTAATTCATGCTAGAATCATGCTAGTAACATGCTAATTCATGCTAGAATCATGCTAGTAACATGCTAATTCATGCTAGAAACATGCTAGTAACATGCTAATTCATGCTAGAATCATGCTAGTAACATGCTAATTCATGCTAGAATCATGCTAATAACATGCTAATTCATGCTAAAAACATGATAATTCATGCTAGAATCATGCTAATAACATGCTAAATCATGCTAGAAACATGCTAGTAACATGCTAATTCATGCTAGAAACATGCTAGTAACATGCTAATTCATGCTAGAATCATGCTAATAACATGCTAATTCATGCTAGAAACATGCTAGTAACATGCTAATTCATGCTAGAATCATGCTAGTAACATGCTAACTCATGCTAGAATCATGCTAGTAACATGCTAATTCATGCTAGAATCATGCTAATAACATGCTAATTCATGCTAAAAACATGATAATTCATGCTAGAAGCATGCTAATAACATGCTAAATCATGCTAGAAACATGCTAGTAACATGCTAAATCATGCTAGAAACATGCTAGTAACATGCTAATTCATGCTAGAAACATGCTAGTAACATGCTAATTCATGCTAGAATCATGCTAATAACATGCTAATTCATGCTAGAAACATGCTAGTAACATGCTAATTCATGCTAGAATCATGCTAGTAACATGCTAACTCATGCTAGAAACATGCTAGTAACATGCTAATTCATGCTAGAATCATGCTAATTCATGCTAGAAACATGCTAGTAACATGCTAATTCATGCTAGAATCATGTTAGTAACATGCTAATTCATGCTAGAATCATGCTAGTAACATGCTAATTCATGCTAGAATCATGCTAGTAACATGCTAATTCATGCTAGTAACATGCTAATTCATGCTAGAATCATGCTAAAAACATGCTAATTCATGCTAATAACATGCTAATTCATGCTAGAAACATGCTAATTCATGCTAGAATCATGCTAATAACATGCTAATTCATGCTAGAAACATGCTAGTAACATGCTAATTAATGCTAGAAACATGCTAGTAACATGCTAATTCATGCTAGAATCATGCTAGTAACATGCTAATTCATGCTAAAAACATGCTAGTAACATGCTAATTCATGCTAGAATCATGCTAGTAACATGCTAATTCATGCTAGAATCATGCTAATAACATGCTAATTCATGCTAGAAACATGCTAGTAACATGCTTATTCATGCTAGAATCATGCTAGTAACATGCCAATTCATGCTAGAATCATGCTAATAACATGCTAATTCATGCTAGAAGCATGCTAATAACATGCTAATCCATGCTAGAATCATGCTAGTAACATGCTAATTCATGCTAGAATCATGCTAGTAACATGCTAATTCATGCTAGAATAATGCTAGTAACATGCTAATTCATGCTAGAATCATGCTAATAACATGCTAATTCATGCTAGAATCATGCTAGTAACATGCTAATTCATGCTAGAATCATGCTAGTAACATGCTAATTCATGCTAGAATCATGCTAGTAACATGCTAATTCATGCTAGAAACATGCTATTAATATGGTAATTCATGCTAGAATCATGCTAGTAACATGCTAATTCATGCTAGAATCATGCTAATAACATGCTAATTCATGCTAGAAACATGCTAATTCATGCTAGAATCATGCTAATAACATGCTAAATCATGCTAGAAACATGCTAGTAACATGCTAATTCATGCTAGAAACATGCTAGTAACATGCTAATTCATGCTAGAATCATGCTAGTAACATGCTAATTCATGCTAGAAACATGCTAGTAACATGCTAACTCATGCTAGAAACATGCTAGTAACATGCTAATTCATGCTAGAAACATGCTAGTAACATGCTAATTCATGCTAGAATCATGCTAGTTACTTGCTAATTCATGCTAGTAACATGCTAATTCAGACTCGGCTTTTCAAGCCACCATAAAGTTTGTCCTCAAACTTTAATATCTAGTTATGTGTTGCTCTTAAAACTGGGATCCACTACAAGACTTTTGTCAGGTAGGGTATAAGAAATAATATCTAGAGAAATTAGTCTGTAAAATAACAGAAAATGTGCTACAGTTTATTACAAGGTGTGTGTAGTGCAGGGTTGCCCAAACTCTGTCCTGGAGGGCCGATTTCTATAGCTTCTGAGAATCCAAAAAGAGCCACATATTGATAAATAATGTTATGAGAGCTGTTTTAACATTAAGTTATGATTGAATTGTCTCTTGTTAAAGTTATGAAATAGTTTAATAACAAGCAGAAAATGTTGATGGCCAATGACATGACCACACTGAAATAGTCTATACTAGTAAAAAAATAACAATAAAAGTCCTTTTTTTCAAGCTTTTCAAGGTTAAAAGTTGTTGCAAGAAAGATTAAGATCCCATAATGCAATTCAACCAACCCAGACTCATTGTGAAAACGTAGCCCTGCGGACGTTTCTGGAGGCGGAGGTACGTATGGCTGCATTTCATTTCTTTAAACGAACGCTACGGGGCGGTGTGACGCCGTTCCTTTTCGGGCTTACCAGCTGACCGCTTACCTCCGTATGGACGGCATTCCGGCTGCAATCAGTTTGTCCTGTTAGCGCGCCACGTCTATCGGCGGATTTGAGACGCAGAGAGGAGTTGACCACGAAGACGGGGGTTCGAGTCCGGTGAAGAGCGGTTCCAGAAAGCAGGTAAGACAAAAACAGAATCCAAAATATAACAAACAAGTAAATAGCAGGGTGAGAATGTGGTAAAATCTGAACACGTGGTAAAAAAAAAGTCAGACGAGGGCTTTTATTTTTTTGGATTGCTTTTGAAACGTGTTGGTTGGGTTTAGGGAAGCGGGTGGGCGGATCAATCGATAAAATTGGTTGGGTTTAGGGAAGGGGGAGGGTGGGTCAGCCGATCGTTCGCTCAGTCAGTCAGAAAGTCTGTCCAAAAGTGAGTCGACAGCGGCTTCTGGTGGGTTTACGCAAGAACAGCAGGCGCGAATGGCACTCGCCAGGGAAATTTGAGATCTCGAAAAGCGTACATGGCTACCTCTGGCGAATTTGCGAAAACAAAAGCTGCAGAAAAACGTGCCGCCAGGACGTATTTCGCGGTCTCCAGAAACGTCCGTGGAGGTACGTTTTCACAATGAGCCTGGGTTGACTTCAACAGCAGAAATAAACTGGGGAAAATCAAAACACGAGTGACCGAATACGTGAAACTGCTAATTTCTGTATATTTTCCAGAGTGCAGGAAGAGCAGATGAAGGTCTTCAGATGTGGTGGAGTGTTTCTTATCTTCACTCTGACCTTGCCATAAAACACTGAAGGCACCAGTTCTGCTCTTATCAGTCTGTGGAGCATCGCATACTTTAAACACGATTACTGTGTAACACAAACGATATTAGAAACGCTCAGGAATGCAGAGCGCAGACGACAACAACAACAACAACTACAGCAACCTCCATCATCAAGCTCAAATCTCACAGAAATACACACCAGAAGCATGTTAATTATACATGTTATGTGTATGTTTCAGTGCTGTCAAACGATTATTCGCATCCAAGATAAAAGTGTGTATTCAAATACAGTAATATATCCGCGTTTACTGTGTATTTGCATGTATAAACGTATAAATACACACACATACTGTGCATAAAATACAAAAAACATATACAAAATAGATATGCACTTAGATGTATAAATATTTGTGCACGTACACACACGCGCACACACGCACACACACACACAGTTGAACACTAAGAGCAGCTGAAACAGTAACCCAGTACCAGCTGCAGGATATTTCTGACATCCGATGAGTATGTGTGTGTGTGTGTTTACTTGTGTGATTGTGTGTGCGTGTACGTGTTTTTGTGATGTATCAGGACACAAATCTGCATAATGACACAGGTATGACACAGGTATAACAAGACGGTGGTGCAATATGAGGACACTGCTGACGTCCTCGTTTCTCAAGAAGCCTATAAATCCCACAGGATGAGTTTACTCAGAGAGTAAAGCTGCACGCAGTCTCCTGTGATGGCTGGGTTTAGGGGTAGGATGGGGTTAGGGCAGTGCAAAACACAGTTTGGACAGTATAAAAACAATGGAAGTCTATGTCATGTACCCACAACTCACAAAAACAAGCACATGTGTGTGTCTGCCTGTGTTTTTTGTGTTCGTGTGTTTTTGTGATTGTGTGCGTGCGTCTGCTTCCGTTCGTGATGTACGCTGTTTGGACAGAAGTGTGTGTAGTACACATAGACTGTAAAATATATGGACGTAGCACCCGTGACGTCACCCATAGGTTTCTGAACACTGCAAATAAAGCTACAAGTAGGCGCGGCCAACCGTCGCCATTTTGTTCGCGCGTCATCACACCCACGGCGGGATACCAAACAAGGGTAAAGAGGCGGAGAGTGAGCGGAGCTACAGACACCTGCTGGCACTTTGCTTAGACCTGGCAGACAGACTTTACTTTAGGAGAAACGCTTGATACTTTATTACCTGCGACTCGTTTGTGTTCTGACCACATGTGCTTGGCTGTAGACTATATCAATAAAGTGTTTAGACTTTTAAAAACACTGTAGTCATACATTGAGCCACTAAACATTGTTCTTATGACGTTTTTCTACAGGAGGAAAACGCGAAATACGTCCAAACACTTCAGATATAGTGTGTGTTAGTAAATGCAAGACTATTGATGAACTCCAGCATAACACTGTATGATAACGCTTCAGATGACTGATCTAGAGCCTACAGCTAATCAATCTGTCAGATTCTGGAGTGCTTTACGGGTCTAAAGAAAAATATTAATGATAAATGATCTTAAATATAACAAATACATTTATAGAGATGGTATACAAGTATATAACTTTACTCACATGGGAAACGAGGCCACGTGAATGGTTTGTAAGCACAATTAAGTGCACACAGCATCCCATATCATCTGATAATTGTAGGAAATAAGTCCAAAAGGCAGCTGACTGTGTAAATCCACATAAAACAACACAAAAATACGACGAATATGCCGAGATCAGTGGCTAATCTGCCGGATTCAGCTGAGGTGAAGTGACGGCGACCAGCGAGACCTAGCTGTCACTCAAGTGGCCACGCCCTTAATTATGCAAACTTAAAATAACCTAATATAAATGAAATGGATGAGTTATAAAAAAATTCACCCCCTCACAGTTGTCATGGAGGGTAATAATAGCTATATGAACCAAAATCGTTCTTTGTACCAGGCTGTAAACGCCTTTTTTTCTGCTGTAAAGTTGGCCATTCTAACAGTGGGCTCAATTGCAATTTGCTCTATTATGGAGCCAGGACTAGTGGAATTTTGATGAATTGCAGTTTCAGTTACTTTCGTATTGGCTTCCCGAGGGAGAGCGGGAGGTTACCGCTTGGTAGTACAGTGTGTCCACAGTCATATTGGGGTGATATAAAGATAATATATTTTTTTAGTTTCCTGATGGTAATATAAGACCCCAATCCAAGTGATATTGAGGCTTACCGTGACGTGACGTATGAGTGCAGTTTTCCCCGCCCACTGAGTTGATTGACAGGCACTATGTCTCCTGGGATTAAAACACATGTTACAACTCTCTGTGATCAGCTCCACCTCAATAATTAATGTTTAAAAGGTTTTTAAAGCAGAGCATGTTTGTAATAAAGACAGCAGGGCCCAAGCGGGACTCCTTTTCAGCCATGGAGTTTTAAGCCTTAGACCGGCCCTCCTCAGTTCACGACTGACTATATTAAAATGTCATTTCCAATTCAGTTTCTAATGACACCATCACGTCTTTATCAAGGAAACGGCTGCTTTAGAACGTCAAATGTTTTTCATAAATATGAGAAGATTAAAGGGGAGCTAAATCTATTCTTCAAAACATCTCAATGTCCTTTCCTGCAATATCTGAATATATATTCTGTGCTAAATTCTTCATAGATATCCAGTCCTTTGTAATGGTGGTCACACACAAAATAAAAATAAAATATGTACACCTACATCAGTAACCCAAACAGTAATATATGTCTTAACACTTAAAGTGTAGAAAAAACAAAACAAAAAACAAACTACTCCAGTCGGTGGTGTCCTAACGCAACGTGCTGACCACTGGACCACAATGGTGCTTCGCCCATGCGTGTGGAAGTTATGTCAGATTTATTAATGTAGTGAATCATCTGATTCTCATTAAGCAGGTGTAATAATCATTAATATTAATTATTCAAATTCTTATATTCACTAAGGTGCTGCTGTTTGGGGTCGTATGATTAGCTACATCATCATTAACCTGCAGGATGCATTTTGCTCACCGGGCTGTGAGAAAATAAATAAATAGAGCGGAGCTGTGGCAAAATAATGAATAAAAAGAGTGAGGCTATGCTCAAATTAATAAATAAATGACAAAAGTGCGACTGCTGAGAGTGCAAGCAGCTAGGGACACCGGCCCTCACGGCCAAAAAACGGACCGGGCCACTGGGAATTCTCCAGGTCCTCCCAATTAGCCAATCCGAGCCTTAAAGACATATAAAATCACTGTAATTCTTAACTGCTATAATCACCACGGCCACATGGTGTCAGTAAGCATGCATATGTGTGTGTGTGTGTGTGTGTGTGTGTGTGTGTACTGCAAACTGCATTTGATTGTGACTTCAGAAAGGCTTGAATAAACTCCACCACAAATACATCAAACAAACTTTCTTGGTATTTTTGACTAATGAGCTGGATTTCAGCTTCATCCGTGTCTGTCTCTGTCACTGACTGCTGTTTATCTGACGTAGCGCATGATGAGAAGCACACACGCATGTCGGAGCGGTGGGCGGGGAGAAGCAGCTCATTTGCATTTAAAGCCGCAGGCTACAAAAACAACGACACTGTCCTCAGACACCAAAATGGACAGATTCTACATATTAAATAAATAACTTTGAGCTGAAACTTTGCTATATAATAATAAATCGCATTTAAAAAAATAAAATAAAATAATAATAATAATAATAAATATCGCAATTTTGATCAGATTATTCGCAAATTAGATATTTTTTTCTCCAAATCGTGCAGCCCTAATGTGTTCAATACTTTTTCCCCACTGTATGTCCACACAATTCACAAAAACAAACCACTCTGTGTGTGTGTGTGTTTCTATGTATAGGTTCATTTGTGTGTGTGTGCGCGTTCATCTGTATGTATGAGTATATGCAAGTGTGAGTGTGTGTGTGTGTGTGTGTGTGTGTGTGTGTGTGTCTATGTATAGGTTTATTTGTGTGTGTGTGTGTGTGTGTGTGTGTGTGTGCGCGCACGCGTACATCTGTATGTATGTGTTTATGAGTATATGCAAGTCTGTGTGTGTGTGTATATGTGAATGTGTATTTATATGTAGGTGTGTGTGTAACTGTGTGTGTGTGTGTGTGTGTGTGTGTGTGTGTGTGTGTGTGCGTGTGTGTGTGTGTGTGTGTGTGTGTGTGTGTGTGTGTGTGTGTGTGTGTGTGTTGATTTTACAGCCTGACACCCATCTGAGTGTTTAACAAGTGTGTGACAGTAGATCATGTCTCCATGTCTAAAAGCCTTCGCCAAATGCCTCACCGACCAGCCAAAACATACTCAGATGCGTATACTGTATAGAGCCCTGCATACAGCTGAGGAGAACATTTGTTTTGAATCATTTTAATCATTTGTTCAAGGGTTTTTTAAATGGATTTTTAAGAAAGAGAGAGACATAAGAGTCATATTTAAACATAAGAGTTTCAATAACTCATTGCTTTCCTCTTTGCCATGATCACGGTACACAATATTTTTGATATTTTACAATACATATCCATTAGTTATTATATATATACTAGCATAAACTAATAATGAACAATACTAGTGCAGCTTCAATTAATCGTAGTTCAACATTTACTAATGCATTATTAACATCCACAGCTATGATTGTTACCATTAACTAATGCACTGCGAGTAAACAAGTACCAACAATGACTTTATTTGCATTAATTAACATTAAAGCTGCTGTATGCAAGTTTTGGACTCTTCTAAAGCATTAAAATACAACAATATTTTTGCAGATATTTCAGAAACATGCTCAGTGGACATTCTTGTTTATGTGAAAAGCTTTGAGCATGTGCGTTACGTCCCAGAACGCCGTCTTTGTTTTGCTCATTTAACCCACCCAATGCCAGTTTAGCCAATTATATTGCAGCACTCCGGGTTGCCTTGATGGAAAACAGCGCATTTCATTCATTCATTCATTCATTCATTCATTCATTCATTCATTCATTCATTCTGTGACCGAAATGTGACCTCCGGTGGACAGTAGCAGACTCAGAGAGACTCAGATTCAGAGTTCCACATGAGGTTATTAATTAGCAAATGATATAAAAATTACGAGCGTAAACATTAGGTGAGCAGGTTACATTGTAACCCCGTGTCCTAACAACCCGCTTCGTGACGAGATACACAACGATGAGCAATTTGGCTGTTTGCACCAGACAGAAACACAACAGAAACGTAAATACAGCCACTCAGAAGCACAGAATAGTGCACTCACTGCACTCCAGCGCAATGGTGAGCTTTACAAATCTAATGAATACATTTTAAACCTCTTTAACATTATTAAATGGAGATGCTGAATCACTGATATGTGTTGGTTTGCACTAAATCACAGTTCCGTTTCAAACTCATTGCATAGCAGTGGTTTGTTCTGTATTAGTAATCGACAAAAACTATTTCTTAAGTGGGTTAAAAACACCTTAAATATCTTTTTTCTTTAAATTTCAGCCAATCTAAAAGAAGCAATACCTCCTAATGATGAAATATAATAGGAAATACTGTGAAAAATGCACCACTACACACACACACACAGCCTCATTTACAACAATGTTAAATACGAACACAAAAATGTTGTTCGCCTGTTGAAATGGATCTAATAGTTTCAGTGTGTTTTGGTCTGACAGTTTTCTGATGTGGTGTACATAATTCATCATCATAATAATGACTATTTTGTACCTTTAACAGATGACAAGTCATGACATTTAACAAGAGACCTTTCCAGTTACCTAAAATACACACACACACATGTATGGGTCAACGATGAGGCGTCTCATTTTGGTGCCCACATTGAAGTGACAACAGTGATTTTACATGTATAAAGAGCTTAAATTGAAAATATGATGTAAATACACTGTTAAAATAAGGCTCCACGTGCATTGAGCATAACATTGTTTTTTGTAATGTCAAAATGTAGCCACTTACATATCAATACATGATGTGTATGTGTTGATGATATGATGCTGAATAAGATCTATCCTTCCGTCCACCCATCCATCTATCTTACACCACATGTAAACTGATAACTAAAGCCGTGATCGTATTGTTTCAGTGCTTTAAACATCGTTGACGCACATATGAACCCGAAATCTGAATTATAAATGAACTCCACAGACACATTTTACATACAAACTCATGCATTTACAGGTCACACTTTACAATACGGCTGTATTATTCATTTGTTTTCCTTCAGCTTAGTCCCTGATCTACCAGTGGTCGCCACAGCGGAATGAACCGCCAACTATTCCAGCATATATTTTACACAGCGAATGCCCTTCCAGCCACAACCCAGTACTGGGAAACACCCATACACACACACACACTCATACACTACAGCCAATTTAGTTGATCAATTCCCCTATAGCGCATGTGTTTGGACTGTGGAAACCGGAGCACCCGAAGGAAACCCACACCAACACGGGACACCAACCTTCTTGCTGTCAGGCCACAGTGCTAACCACTGAGCCACCGTGCTGCCCCCAGCATTTCTTCATGTTTGTTTATATTAGTTATAGGAAATACAGTCGTTCACAGTTAGTATAGTTAACTCGCAGTGCATTAACAAACAAGAGCTTGGATTTTAATAATGCATTAATAAATGTTTAATTATGATCAACAAATTCAGTACAATCAAAAGTATTCATGATAATTATGTTAGTAAATATAATTACTAATGCAACTGTATTGTAAAGTGCGACGCATTTATGCATAAAACAACTTAAAATGTACCTGAACGTAAATATATAAGACCCCCGCAAAATAATCATCCACGCTTCAACAACTACAACATGAATCCGACATGCGCCAAATATGACAAACTCTTGTCTCAAATCAGCAGTTTTCCATATTCTGTGATTCATGTTTTTATTCTCCCCGGTTTATTTCTGCTGTTGAATTGCATTATGGGATCTTGATTAGGGCTGCACGATATTGGAAAAATCTGGTAGTGCGATATTTTGTTCCTTTGCGATATTAATTGCAATATGAATCCAATTTCATCAGATCATCAGACATCCTTAATTTAGATTGATTGGGTTGATTTTGTAAGGGAAAACAGAGCAAAGAAAAACAGTGAAACCATCGGTGCTTTGTTTTTTTCAGAGAGTCAAACGGTATTCAGGTACAGGTAAATGAAATCTAAAATAACGCTATATAGTCTTCATTGTTTTAATAAATCAGTAAATTATTATTTTTTAAAGTTACAAATTACTTTTTTGTGCCCAAATGCCTTTAAAACACATGCAAATTATAAGCTTTCAGTCTGTTAGGGTTATACTTTGTAATGACTGGGGATACTCTTCCCGAGGCCCTCAGACTATGCAGAGTCACTGATTCGATCCAAGACCAACGACGAGATGATCCCAAGGTTTCCATAATCCTGGACCAGGCCGTATCCTGAGCAGCTACTGCGGTGGTCATGGAAGAGTGGAGAGCATGAGACTGATTCCTGTGACGCTCCAGAGACAGACGGTTCTTCGCTGAGGCCAGCTTCCAGCCTCCGCCACTGAGACTGCAGCTCTGCACAAGACGTTTGGCCAGCGGAGAAATTAAAATGGTCGTGCCCAACTGAGCCTGGTTTCTCTCAAGGTTTTTTTTCTTCACTTCCGCCTTTAGTGAAGTTTTTTTCCCTCTCCTCTGTCGCCACTGGCTTGCATGGTTCGGGATCTGTAGAGCTGCGCATCGTTGGGTTTGCTCTTCAGTGTTTGGACTCTCAGTAGTGATTATTAAACCACACTGAACTGAGCTGAACTGAACTTAAACACTACAAACTGAACTACACTGTTCCTATTTACTATGACCTTTTATGTGAAGCTGCTTTGACACAATCTACATCTTATAAGAATTGAATTGACTGCACAGATATTATGTATTCTCAACTTTTGTGTCGATCAAATATAGTCCTGACTCAACATTGCAGATCCTGCGATGTGATTAATGCAGACACACACATTGCGATATCGATGCTGTAACGGTATATTGTGCAGCCCTAATCTTGATCTTTCTTTCAACAACTTTTAACATTGCAAACTATCACACGTGACAAAAAAAAAGTCCCTTTTTCACACTTTTCAGTGTTATATTGTGTGTGTTGGTGTTGTATATTACACTACAGAAACCTTGTAATAAACTGCAGCACATGTTCTGTTATTCTACACACTTATTCTCTAGATATTATATCTTATATTATCTCAAGCTACTAAAACGTCAGTAAAAGTCACTTTGTTAAACTGCAGAGTTGAATGTTCAACATCAGAAGTGGACAGAGCAGAGATCAACATCCCATAATGCAAATCACAACTGTAAACAAACAGAAAGTGAATCACAAAATACAGAAACCGTTCATTAGCAGATATTTTTTACAGTGTTGAATGACTTAAAGTGTATGTAAATAGTTAAGAAACACTCCTTAAAATGGATCATCCACGCTTCAACATCGTCAACATAAATCCAGCATGAAACTCTCGTCACTGATGATAAACAAACTCCACAGACATGTTTGTTCAGCAGCACGTGCACATTAGAAACAGAATATATTTTGCGCTTCTCCCTTCTGCATATTTGCCAAACACAAAGCTGAACAGATGAAGTCAGAATTATTAGCCCTCCTGAATTATTACCCGCCGTACATTTTACTCCCCAATTTCGGTTTAACGGAGAGAAGATTTATTTCAACACATTTCGAATCATTCATTTTCCTTCGGATTAGTCTGATTATCCATCAGAGGTCACCACAGCGGAATGAACCGCCAACTATTCCATTGATTTAATTCATCAATTCACCTATAGCGCATGTGTTTGGACTGTGGGGGAAACCGGAGCACCCGGAGGAAACCCACACCAACACAGGGAGAACATGCAAACTCCACATAGAAATGACCACTGAACCAACGACCTTCTTACTGTGAGGCCACAGTGCTAACCACTGAGCCACCGTGTCACCCATTTCCAAACACAATAGTTTTAATGATTCTAATAGTTCTTTAGTAGTTTTAATAGTTCTAATAACTGATTTATTTTTTCTTTGTCATGATGACAGCACATAATATTAGTCTAGATATTCTGTAAGACACTAGTATTCAGCTTAAAGTGACATTTAAAGGCTTAACTAGGTTAATTAGGGTAAAGTTAGGGTAATTAGGCAAGTCATTGTATAACAGTGGTTTGTTCTGGAGACAATCCTAAACTAATATTGATGAAGGGGGCTAATAATATTGACCTTAACATGGCTCTAAAACAATTAAAACTGCTTTTATTCTAGCTGAAATAAAACAAGTAAGACTTTCTCCAGAAGAAAAAATATTATAGGAAATACTGTGAGAAATTCCTGAATCTGTTCAACATCATTTGGGAAATATTTGAGGAAAGAAAAACCCCCATCAGGGTGAATAATTCTGACTTTCAGCTGTATATCTCTCACCCGTCCGCCAAATATTAGAAACCTGCAGTGTGACAGGGGATCACACACACACACACAGATCGCACAGAAAACATAAAGTGTGTATCTACACTCACCGTGAGCGGACGAATAAATCCACACGACGCCCAGCAGAATCAACGTCCAGAACTTTCCGTTTCCCGTCCGTACCCGGAGCTCCATCCCTGAGACTGGAGCCGGCTGCCAGCACCACCAGGGCATGGAAACACACACACTGCTCCACAGCTACTCCACACTGACGGCAGCCTGGGATGAACAGAAGAAAGAGGAGGGTGTGTGTGTGTGTGTGTGTGTGTGGGACGGCCCCTGCGCTCCTGGACACCTCGTGGAGACACAATAAAGCAGCAGTGGACCCCAGCAGACCCCTCACACACACACAGGAGACCCCCGAAAACAGCCTGAAGCGCTCAGCGGGCCCCCGGGAGCCTATAGTCATGTGATGACCAAACAGTCTCACTTTACACAACTTAAAAAGCATGAGAGAGATGTTTCAGTGTGTGTGCGGAGTTGGGGAAAACGCATTACAAGTAACATGAATTACTTTTAAAAAACAATTATATTTGAGTTGCTTTTCAGTTTAATTTATTCGCTTTTTAAAATAGTTTGTTGAATGGAAATGAGTGTACTCATGTTGAATCACACTCAATGAGAGAATGAGCTCCCCGCCGGAAGAGACAGAAATCAAGATGGCAGAGCCTTACATTTCTGTGAGGGAAGTATTCTCATTGTTTTGAACACATGGAAGAGAAGAGGATTGCAGTCTTATTGGACAGTGATCTTACTGCACTAATAAGACAACAAGTACAAAAGCAGCAAACACATTGCTTTAACCTTTCATTAATCTATGTGTGTGTATATATATATATATATATATATATATATATATATATATATATATATATATATATATATATATATATGGTGTGTATAGCGTCAGGAAGTTCACAGAAGATAACCTTACCCATTAACACTTAATAAATGATTTTCAGTGTGGAGTTTGCATGTTCTCCCCATGTTGGCGTGGGTTCCTAAAGTCTAAAGACATGTGGTATAGGTGAATTGGGTAGGCTAAATTGTCCATAGTTTTAACTGGTTGACCAGCCTGGTTTTAGAGGGGTTTTGGCCATTTCCAGGCTGGTTTCCAACTATTTCTATGGGTTGTGATGTACGGCGGGTAATAATTCAGGAGGGCTAATAATTCTGACTTCATCTGTTCAGCTTTGTGTTTGGCAAATATGCAGAAGGGAGAAGCGCAAAATATATTCTGTTTCTAATGTGCACGTGCTGCTGAACAAACATGTCTGTGGAGTTTGTTTATCATCAGTGACGAGAGTTTCATGCTGGATTTATGTTGACGATGTTGAAGCGTGGATGATCCATTTTAAGGAGTGTTTCTTAACTATTTACATACACTTTAAGTCATTCAACACTGTAAAAAAATATCTGCTAATGAACGGTTTCTGTATTTTGTGATTCACTTTCTGTTTATTTACAGTTCTGATTTGCATTATGGGATGTTGATCTCTGCTCTGTCCACTTCTGATGTTGAACATTCAACTCTGCAGTTTAACAAAGTGACTTTTAGTGTGTGTGTTTGTGTGTGTGTGTGTATGTTCCCCAGTGACAGGTTCCAGCTACAGGGCATTTGCTGCGTAAAACATGTGCTGGATAAGTTGGCGGATCATTCCGTTGTGGTTATCCCTGATTAATAAAGGGACTAAGCCAAAAAGAAACATACTTAACAAATAACGAATGAACTATTTGCTAATGCTTATTAAATGATTCATAGTGTGTATTATAAAGTGTTACCGGCAAGTTTATTTTTATAACACACTTCGTACACACGATGGTCATTCAAAGTGCTTTACATCATGGTTTCCGCTGCATTCATTCCTCTATGGCGGGGCGCCACACCAAAATTCATCCCGCCACGGCTACATTACAGCTTCTCATTTAAAACATTCAGGTGTTGTTGTTTTTTTTAAATAGCGGGTTATAATCGCACCAAAACATATTAAAAGGTAAGTGAATTATAATAGTGTGAACCTTTCTGTAATCATAGTGCTGTGCCTTATTTGTTTAACCCTTTAAGTTGATGTGCTGACTGACTGACTGACAGGTGCGTGATGCATGAGGCCAGTAAACACGACGAAGCTTTCAGTTAAGATGAACACAGTTTCCATAATTATACTTTATAGATAACGTTCTGCGGCTCTGCATACATTAACTTTATCTTGCTGGAGTTTATAACCGTTTCACTTTACTTCATGATGCATTAATGCCGCTCTGTAGGTCTATTGGCGACATTCATAAATATTCCAATCTAATAAATGTTGGAGACGTACTCGTTACATAAACGAACTAAATCGCACTTTAGCAACGTTAATTTGAGAGCGCACGAGAAAATCTGCACATGAGCAGTGTATATTTGATATTATTTTATTATTATATTATATTTAATTATTATTATATTTATTATTATTTTATTTTATTTTATTTTATATAGTATATTTGAGGGTATATTTGTGCATGAACAGAGGAAATCGGCGCGCAAGCAAAGAGATTTGCATGCTTGTATTACAATGTGATCTTGACTTGTAATAATGCGCTCATGACATTTGTCATTGAAATAACGACATAGGTACGTAGTTGGTAGATGTGTGTAAAAGGTCCGCCGCTACAGCTGAAAAAATCCTAGACGAAACACTGTACATAAATAAGAATAAAAGAGACACGTATAAGAAATTATTACATTTATTAAATGATTAAAAATGTGTTAAACGGGTTATAAAAAAATGTAAAAGGAAAGAAAACAGTAGTGTGATCTCTGGGACATAGCACAGTGCTCATTCAGGAAAGGCACAGCTAGATGTGTGTTCAGTCTTGATGTGAATGTGTCTAATGTTGGAGCACATCTGATCATTTCTGGAAGCTGATTGCAGCAGCAGGGGGTGCTGTTAGTATCTAAAGGCCGATTCATTGAAAAGAGTTTTGAACTCAGTGTTGAAGGTAATGAGTTAATTAAATACATAAATACTTCAACTTAAATGGAGTAAGTTCACAGTACTCGTATAGATTAGTTTAACTCAAATGGTTTGTAGCAATCGGTTACCTCAACCGGTTTGAGTAGCCTTAACTTATTGGGTTTTACAGTACACAGCTGGTTTGAGCTATCTTCCTTCATGGGTTTTATTGTGGTCAAATTGCTTAATTTACTCAAATGGATTAAGTTCACAGTACTCATTAGGATTAGTTTGGGTAACACTTTATTTTGATGGTCCATTTGAGTATTAGTAGACTGTCTGCTTAATATCTGTTGATCCAGACATTCAACAGACTATAAGAAACTTTCCAAGTACCCTAACCCCACCCTAACAGTCCCTTGCTAAAAAAAACTGCTTAAACCAGCCTAGGCTGGTTAGCTGGTTTTAGCTGGTTGACCAGTCTGGTTTTAGAGGGGTTTTGGCCATTTCCAGGCTGGTTTCCAACTATTTCCAGCCTGGTCTTAGCTGGTCTTAGCCCAGTCAAAACCAGCTATGTCCAGCTTAAACCAGGCTGGAAATGGCTGGAAACCAGCCTGGAAATGACCAAAACCCCTCTAAAACCAGGCTGGTCAACCAGCTAACCAGCCTAGGCTGGTTTAAGCTGTTTTTTTTTTCAGCAGGGTCTAATCTAATCTTATGAGAATTAGTTTCAATGTAACTTAAATTCAACAAATGGACCATCAAAATAGAGTGTGAGCTTAGTTGTTGAACTTAAATGCTTTGTTGCAATCGGTTTCCTCAAATGGTTTGAGTTACCTTAACCCTTTAGGCTTTACAGTGTACTATTGCAACGTGAAGAGACTTAGAAAGTTATTGAAGACAATCCCCTACTGCACCGAAAAATAAATAGTAAATCCAATGACGTGTGTTTTTTCATGCATCTTCAAATCATAAATATAAAAACAAACTCCTCAGCATGTGTCGTGGCTCCACAAGTGCTGTAAAGTGAGCTCCTGCCGGGCGGCTTCAGCATTTCCCCCTGCAGGTGTTTGATTGACAGCTCATTATGGGATGGATAAAGAGCACAAAGCGGCAGTGAAAACACACACAAGAGGAAAAGCGGCGCATGACAAAAGGCACTGACGCGTCAGGTGATGCGGGACTCACCTCAGGCCGCGACCGCCTCCGAAAACAACTCAACGTACAACTTAAGCCGATTACAAGAGTTACTGCCATTACTGAGATCACATCAAGAGCTGAGACACACACACACACACACACACACACACACACACACACACACACACACACACATCAACATCTTACACCTGCTGGATCATGAAACTAGAGAGGAATAAATCACTATAAATCATTATAACAGTGTTCAAACAAATAAATCAATAAATATAACAATAAATATTTGAATATTAATTTTTATTATCATGATTGTTTTATTTTAGGATTATTAGTAATAATAAAAGTATAAATAAACAACATTTATTCATTCATTCATTCATTTTCCTTCAACTTAGTCCCTTATTTATCAGGGGTCACCACAGCGGAATGAACCGCTAGCTATTTCAGCATATGTTTACACAGCGGCTGCAATTCCAGCTGCAACCCAGTACTGGGAAACACCCATACACACTCATTCACTATGGACAATTTAGTTGATCAATTCCCCTGTAGCGCATGTGTTTTGACTGTGGTGGAAACCGGAGCACCCGGAGGAAACCCACGCCAACACGTGTGTGTGTGTGCAGGTGCATGTGTGTGTGCATGTGCTCATGATTGTATGTGTGTGCACGTGCATGTGAATATGTGTGTATATATGTGTGTGTGCACATGCATTTATGCATACAAGTATATGTGTGTGTGTGTGTTTGTGTGTAAATGTGTGTTTGTGTGCACGTGCATTTTTGCGTGTGTATGTGTGTGTGTATGTACGTGTGTATATATGTGTGTGTATGCGTACATGTGTGAGCCCATGAATGTGTATGTGTGTGAATGCATGCATGACATGTATGTCTGTGTGTGCGTGCATATATGTGTGTGTGTGTGTGCAAGCATGTGTGTGTATGTGTGAGTGGCAGTGCATGCATGTGAATGTGTGTTTATGTGCATGTGTTTGAGCACATGAAGTTTTGCATGTGTGTTAATGTGTGTGTGTATGTGTGCCAATGAATGTGTGTATATGCGCGTGTATGATGTATGCTTGTGTACATTTGTTTGTGTGTGTACATTTGTGAGCTGAAACCCCCGGCAGTGTGTATGCAGCAGTGTTGGTGTGGTCTGCAGGTGCAGTGGTGCAGCAGTGATGTGACATTCATGCAGTCGAGGCGAGTTCTGGGTCGGCTGGAGCTGTGAGCGGGTCACACACACACACACCCAGCGTGAGAGAGGCTGCACGCTCTGATTCCACCCGCAGACATAATGAGCATCAGCACACACTAAACACTGCAGAAACAAGAGTGTGAGTCTGAACTTTACAACGCTAAAGAAGAAACCAGCCACAAACACTGCATCTCCCTTGTGTCAAACCAAACGGGCTCCGAGAATCGCTGAAGAATCATATGGGAGTCGCTCAATCATATGGGAGTCGTTACCATATTAGGTAAAAACAAATGCAGATTATAAGACCATGAAGTGACCTTTGACCTTGCATGCATATTAGCCTGTTGTTGGAGACCCCCAAAACCAAAATATGACCTTTTGTAATTATATAAATCATCATTTATAATTATAATAAAGTGTGAAACGAAGCAAACCCTCAGTCAAAATGTCCAAAATGTCCATCTAACGTTGATCTTCAAGAGGTAAAGCTGAAGAGTGTGTGTGGGTGTACAGCCAAACGTCTCACACACTGCTGCAAAATCTGAGAGACAACCGCAACATTCAGGACTGGAGTGAGGAATAAAGAGAGCAGCATCACACACACACACACACACACACACACACACACACACTCTATACTCATTACACACACACTCTTGAGTTACAGCATCAGCGGCTGCAGGAATGTGCGTCTCTGAGCTCTGCGTCTGTCAGACTTCAGCAGGGATTTTCTCTCTCTGTGTTGAGTTTGCTCCGGATCTGGAAAACACATCCGACAGCTGCACACAGGTGGAGAAACACACACACACACACACACCTCTCTCTGGAGCGTCAACACTGCTGATCTCTGAGACACAACAGCACCTGACTGTCTGTCCATCTGCACAGGTTACCATGGTAAACCCTCAACAAGTACTCTGAACACTGATAAACGTGACTTTCACCATCACTGCTGTTACTGTTCAGCTTTCAGCAGTTAATATCAGTTTAATCCCGATGACAATCTACAGTTTTATTCCTCTGTTACGATAACGTATAATGGATAAAAGTTTTAATCCTGTCTTTAACAATAATGTATACCAAACATTGCTGTTTTATTACTGTGTGTATTGATAATGTACACCAAACTTTAGTTTTATTCCAGTCAGAAAGAATAATATACACTCACCGGCCACTTTATTAGGTACACCTGTCCAACTGCTCGTTAATTCAAATTTCTAATCAGCCAATCACATGGCAGCAACTCAATGCATTTAGGCATGTAGACATGGTCAAGACGATCTGCTGCAGTTTAAAGCGAGCATCAGAATGGGGAACGTGGCATGGTTGTTGGTGCCAGACGGGCTGCTCTGAGTATTTCAGAAACTGCTGATCTACTGGGATTTTCACGCACAACCATCTCTAGGGTTTACAGAGAATGGTCCGACAAAGAGGAAATATCCAGTGAGCGGCAGTTCTGTGGGCGCAAATGCCTTGTTGATGCCAGAGGTCAGAGGAGAATGGCCAGACTGGTTCCGGCTGATAGAAAGGCAACAGTAACTCAAATAGGCTCTCGTTACAACCGAGGTCTGCAGAAGAGCATCTCTGAACACACAACACGTCCAACCTTGAGGCGGATGGGCTACAGCAGCAGAAGACCACACCGGGTGCCGCTCCTGTTGTTAAGAACAGGAAACTGAGGCTACAATTCACACAGGCTCACCAAAACTGGACAATAGAAGATTGGAGAAACGTTGCCTGGTCTGATGAGGCTCCATTTCATGGATGTGCAGACGACAAATCATGTCAATATCATGCCAATATGGAGCAAAATCTCTGAGGAATTTTTCCAGTAGTTTGTTGAATCTCTGCCATGAAGGATTAAGGCAGTTCTGAAGGGGAAAAGCATACACAGCGGCCTCTGATGAATTTGTGAAAACAACGTAGCTCCTGGGACATATTTGGTGCTCTCCAGAAATGTATACAGGGGTACATAATCAGAATGAGATTGGGTTGGAAAAATCTGTGCAATGCATACACTCAAAAACCTTCAAAATGAACTAAAAACACCATTCTTGAGATGTGCTTCGGGGCAACCTAACTGTTTTAAGTTCAATCCACTTAATCATTCATAGTTAACTTAATGGATTTGTGTTGGGACAGCATGAATCAATTGTGTGGAACCCAGCACTTTTTTTACACTGTATTAAGTCAGTGTTTCAGCCTGCAGTGTTTTGTCCACTCATCTTGATCATCTACTAAAGACACACACACACACACACACACACACGACTGTTGTGCTTCTGCTGGGTTCTCCAGGTCTTTCAGCTCCAGCAGTGATCAGAGAAAGACGCTCCTCATGAATATGCAGATGCAGAACAATGAGTCGCCACGGAGCGCAGGCTTTGAAGTCGCCGGGAATGCTGGGTAAAGCAAAACAAGACTCAAAACAAGAGGACGGAGAACAAGCGTCACAGCCGGGGATGTGTGGGGGACGAGACCAGTAATCAGACCTCTCACGCCTGAGAAAGAGCTTTCAAATAAAGCGCTGAAGATAAAAGTGCTGAAGCGAAGAGGTTAGCAGGAATTATTGACATTTTAGCAATAGTATAATGTATAAGAACATAATAATATCTATAGAAATAAGTGTGTAGAATAACAGAAAATGTGCTGCTGTTTATTACAAGGGTTTTTTTTTGTGTAATATACAACACCAACACACACAATATAACACTGCAAACTGTTGCAAACGTTCATTAAGTCACTGTTTTAAAGGTTAAAAGTTGAAGGAGAGATCAAGATCCCATAATGCAATTCAAAAGCAGAAATAAATGTGGAAAATTAAAAAAATAAAGTCACAAATGATGGAAAACTGCTAATTTACAGATATTTTTACAGTGTAGAAGAGATATCACACTTTATTGTCCAGATCTCAGTTTAAGAAGAGTATTGATTCATTTTTTTTTAAATGTATAAACCAAGTTGATTAGCAAAACATAAGGTTTTGGTCATGAATTGAATGTTTAATAAATAATAAAACATAAAACCCAGACAAATTAAAACAGACTTAATTTAAAAAACTCTTTTCAATATTTTTGAGGGTGAAAAAAAATCAGGCACATTTATAGTTCAGATGTTACCCTACTGAAAAAAACTGCTTAAACCAGCCTAAGCTGGTTGGCTGCTTTTAGCTGGTTGACCAGCCTGGTTTTAGAGGGTTTTTGTCCACTTTCAGGCTGGTTCCAGGCATTTCCAGCCTGGTCTTAGGTGGTCAGGTTGGAAAATGATCAGCTAAAACCAGCTTGACCAGCCTGGTTTAAGCTGGACATAGCTGGTTTTGGCTGGGCTCCCAACCTGGCTAGGCGGGTCTAGCTGGTTTTAGCTGGTCATCTCCCAGCCGGACCAGCTAAGACCAGGCTGGAAATGCCTGGAAACCAGCCTGGAAGTGGCCAAAACCCCTCTAAAACCAGCCTGGTTGACCAGCTAAAACCAGCCTAGGCTGGTTTAGGCTGGTTTTTTTAGTAGGGTAATGTTGTCTATAGTTTAATTATTACAGTAATATTATGTACTGGTAATTATACTAATAATAAATATACTAATACTGATAATTAATAATATAAATAAACTAATAAATGGGAAACTGATTTGTGCTCTTGTTCATTAATTTCATTCTGATGTAAAACACACACACACAGGTTCGTTTCACTATCTTAGTAAAGCCATTACATAGACATCCATTGATTTTCTCTCAGGTTAATGACAGCGTCTCTGGCCTAACCTCAACCCTAACCCGAACCCTAATAACCCTCACAGAAATAACAAAAACATTAAGTTACTTAAAGCAAAGTATCTCCTGCTTTACAGACACTAAAAGGCTGAAATCCCCTAAATCAAACAGGAGAGAGTGTGTGTGTGTGTGTGTGTGTGTGTGCGTGTGTGTGTGTGTGTATGTGTGTGTGTGTGTGTGTGTGTGCTTCTGCAGACTGTACAGTGGTTTTGGCCTGGTTTCTGCATACGCTTGTTTACGGCTCCAGTAAAACTGCATTACAGTCAGAATCATTACAGCAACACCCACAGCTACTGCTTAACAACATAAATACAGGAGAACCAACATCCTACACAAAGACACACACACACACGCATGCAACCAGACGACATGCTGAGGTGTTCAGGCATCAGCCGCAGTCATTCATGTGCATGGATTCGTTAGTGCATTTACTTTAGTAATTACAGGCTGCTTTCAGTATATCTATAAACATTTTAATCACTTAAGCATTCATAAATAACATTTATCTAGATGCAGACCAGTGGCATTTAATTACACGACATTAGTTAAGCTTTGTTACTTATTCTGTAGTTTCTGTT